>NC_052951.1:20349865-20576154 GCF_013358895.1 Oreochromis aureus
TAACATTAAGAATGAAAACGTAAAGCCTCCCCGTCGGGGAATCGAACCCCGGTCTCCCGCGTGACAGGCGGGGATACTCACCACTATACTAACGAGGAAGGTGCCTTTCGACTGTTATGTTGAAGTACCGATCGCGACGCAACTATGTCCACAGTGGGATAGTATCGCTGTTTCCCCATTTTGATACGTTAAGTTGTGCACGCCTGTTTATGTGTATCAAGTTTTACGTGCAAATAACAGCGACCAGAGATTAGAATGACTAGAAGCCTCAACGTAGAGTTCTCTACCTTCAACGAAAGAGGCAAAACCTCTCCCAAAACAACCGTAATTAACGTATCACGTATAAAGTGGAAACAGCGCCAGAAGACTATAGTGGACAAAAATATATTACATCCGTAGTGGTTTAGCTAAACGGCCTAAACCGTTTCCCATTCATTCTCTATGGTAGTGCTAAACCACTACGGATGTAATATATCTTTGGCCACTACGGTCTTCCGGCGCTGTTGCGAGTTTGAGATGCGGCGGCACTTTTAAAAAATCTCCTCTTTTACGAGAAAACAAGTAACTCACCGCTCGCAACACATCTCAACGATCCTCGTTCATTGATCAAAGGTAAGAAACGTCGTTTGAAATAAGAGTAAACCAACAGAATACATTTACAGGTGTATATTACAGTTAATAGACGTGTTCCGATTGCATTTACGAAGCATCCATCGCTCAGTTAAAGACGGTGGGAGTTTATCCGCTGTTGTAAAGTGGCACGGTAAATCATGAATGAACCTGCTCCTTAAATTGATTGCGTGTTTCATTGACGTGTTTTACTTTTAAATAAACTTTGTAGGTTTCTGACTGCTGCGACACTGACATTACTATAATGTGGTACAATTAAATAACCGATAAGTGTCTTGTTTTGAGATGACATGCTAAATGACTTAACTTGCTTTAAAAGAAAATGTATTGCTTTCATGTTGTAATGGTCAGTCACCTTATCAATGCGAAAGTCTGTCTTGATATCAACATGAGTAATGCCCACTCGTGTATGAATAAACACGATAGCTTAAATACATATATGTTGTTAATCTACCAGCAATTCTTATGTGCCATGACTACTAAGCAGTTACCACAAATTTTGCAGATATGCCAATAATCATTCAACCATGAAAGGTTTTTATTTACAGACAGAACAGTTTGTTATACCTGGAGGAAAAAACACTTTTATCGCAAATGTTGTCAATTTTCTTTCAAATTGTGTCTCTTTATTGTTCTCCTGCATCCTGCTGTTAAACCCAGCCACAATGTGCAGCAAGATTATAGCCTGAAATGTCTTTGTTTGTGTTTGGAATCAATTTTGTTTAATATAATTGTTTATTTTTTCACTGCATGTCAAGATGCAGAAGAAAATTGCGCCATATCCAGGGAAAATCTCTGTGGCATTCCGCAAGGGGCCACTTGGATACCTTCCCCGGGACTCGTCAAAAGAAGCTCGGCGGATTAAAAATGTCCCCGAGCTTCAGGACAAGTCTGCACCTGTGAGGGAGGACGATGCTCTGACTGTCATCTATCAGAGAGGAGGGGATGCCTCTGACATGAAGGAAGTGCAGGGAGAGTACATCCTGCAGTTTGGAAAGTATAAAGGGAAATCTTTCCAGTGGCTTCTGGAGAATGAATGTCGGGTACACCATGTACCTGATCAAAGATCTCCAGAAGCAAGAGGCTGCAGGGACCTCTGTGGAAGAAGGACATGGCAAGGAGAGCTTGCATTCATTTGTACAGTATGCCCTCAGCTTTACAGAGATAAAAACTCTTCTGAACTACGAGGCCAGCAGAGTGAGTGTTGGAGCAGAAGCCTGTGAGGATGATCAGCTGGTTGGCTTTGGCTCATGAGCCAAGAGCACCTGGAAGGAGATTTGGGGTGGCAGAGGTGACGGCTATGGAGACTTTATCACGAGGAAGAGCTGCAGTCAAGGAACACGGATGCATAAGCTGCAGCAGTACGTGCGGAAGAAGCAGCAGTCTGTGTCTGCTTCCACAAATGCTCCAACTAAACCCCTGGGTAAGTTGTTTTAATAATATTTTAATAACGTTGTTGATGTGAAACAAGTTCAGTATATATTTATCTAGTTGTTGCCTGCATCATAGGGATGGATGAGGATAAAGACCTGGAGGACGCAATGCTGAGCATCTCACCTGTAAAACTACACATGCAGAGCTGTAAGTACTGCGTTATTACTAAATGTCAGACGTGATAATGGCTAAGTCTGTTTACATCTCATATGCCTCTGTCCTCTGTCTCTGCATAACTAGTCACTGTGCCAGCAGCAGCAGAAGGGTCCACACCCAGAGGATCTTCAGGAGCAAACACAGGTTTTCAAATGAAAGGTTTCAGAACTGGAGTAAAATAGTTTTACATGAATTGCTCTCCAAAGCTGAGCCTGAACTTTTATATATTGTCTTGTTCTTGTTTTTGTGTGTTCTGGCCACGTTCCGGCGATGTTCCTCTAATAGTATAGTTGTATGCTGGCTGTATGGTGGAAGAAAACAGTAAATAAGGGAGAAACAGTTGATATTGTACATAAGACAGTTTTGTTCTAGTTGTGAATGTTTCTTTTGTTTATATAAATAAAAACAGATTGTAAATATAAAAGTGTAAATAAATAGTTTTCTGCAAAAATATCAACACAGTTTTCTTCTTAGAGTTCACCTGTATGTTTATATATCTGTGTGCTCACCATCAGGTAATCAGTTTTAATAAGTTGTGAGTGCTGGCCTTAAAGCTTACATACTATTTCTAAATCACTTCATGTAATGATAACAAGCCATCCTTTCTCTAGAGGGGTCTCACAGCTTTTATCTTCATAATCTTTCTGTTTTCATTTGTATATTAGAAACATGACTGCTGTCTTTTATCTGTGTGACTGTACAGCCTGTTTCAGACATGACCACCACACAATGTCTAAAGTTATCTTTAATACATGCAGCACACAGCTGGAGCTGCAGACAGTTTCTCACTTCTGGTGATAATATTTAGGTATTGCTTGCTAGCTTGAAACTTATCTACAAAAACAATTCAATAAGAAGAGATCGTGTGGAAAAACTGAACATGATTTATTGAGATACAGAAATAAATCTAACTGTTTGGCAGTTAGGACTCCAATGACCCATCATAGCAAAAAGAATCCCAGCAGTGACAGGAATTTGTCACAACAACCACCCCAGAGTCAACATGCTGATAGTAATGAAGATGAAGATGGAGGCTGGGACAGGGTTCTGAGTGACCACAGTGAGGAGGAGAAAAGAGAGGAGGCGGGCTGCATGGCTGCGGATCTGAAACGCAGAATGGCAGAAGCAGAAGAGCAACAGATTTAAAGCATGCAGAGTGGAGGCTGGCAAGAGCATGACTGGAATAAAGTAATGATGTCAGTACTGAGTTTGTGCTGGAAAATGAATAGATATAAACTGGCAGCCACCAGGAAGCAGACAGATGACTTATTACAGATCTTCCTTATTGAAATTATGCATAAACTTAATTTTCTATGCCAACAGAATCTATCTGTATTATAGTTTTAGCTTTAGTCTTTGTATTAAAAGTTGGATGTCTGCATAATTGTAGACTATATGTCTGGTATGTATCATCTCAACACTGTGATGATACAGTTTAGTCTGAGTTATGTACTTTGTGACAGTATAAGTACGTAATGCAGAAAAATTGCTCCACAGACCATAACACTATATAATATAAATAAAATGATAATGAAATAATTTAAAAAAAAGCAAAGTGAAAAGTAAATGTTATCCACAATAAGTAAATTGAAAATGGTGTTTAACTTTTGATAATGTAACACAACCTTTGTCCCAACCAGGACTCGAACCCACGCTCAGACGGTTCAGTGTAAAAAAAATTTTTTTCCCAATGCCTTTTTGCGATTTGATTGGCTGTTTCTCCTGAACACCTATACGCAATGGGCCAAACAGCGCCATTTGACTATAGTGGACATAAATATATTACATCTGGTTTACACTCCCATAGAATTTATTGGAAACAGTTCAGGCCTTTAGGTTATTAGGGTGACCCGTTTAAATAATCGTGTTTTAATCCCCATTTAAATGGTAATTTTATAGCTTTTACTAACGCCTAAGGACCCCAAAGCGCTTTACACATCGTCATCCACCCATTCACGAATTCCCCAATCAATTTTAGCTTGAATAACGCCATATCGATTCATTGAATCCTGAATCGATTTTTAAATACAAATCTATTTTTCCAGAAAAGCCAGAATCTCAGGTTAAAGCAAAACTATTTCAAGAACCACCAAACAGTTAAAACAGCAAATGAGAGCAGGTAAACGGATTCCATACAAAAAGGTAAACAGAAAGCGATGACCCGACGCATCAGAATCTGTGAGATGTTGACTTTCTCACCCGACAGCACATACACAGACACCGTCAGTGCTGAAAGCCGACAGCACACAGATTCTGATGCTGCAGGTTTTGTCACTCTCCAACCAAAATTCACTAAACAAACAGCAAAAGAAGATCAAAACTACGCTTCACGTTTGATAAACATCGTCATTAATTCCCTCTTACTTTTGCTGATTTGCTTCCACCACGATAAAATCACACTTCCTGCATAGCTCTTTCTCTCTCTCTCTTCAAGAACAGTTTCCCATCTCAAATCTCTGTTTTCAGTGTTTTCAGTTACTTTGACACAAAGGCATCTGCTGTGATGCTCTGATGAAATCTGACAAGTTTAAATACTGATAAATGATCAGATTTATAATATTTCTGACTGTCTGAGTCAAGATCGAATCAGGACCTTGTGAATCAGAATCAAATTGATTATAGAAATCAGTGATGATATCCAGCCCCAGTTGTCACCATTCCCACCTATGGTCAGTTTAGAATCACCAATTAACCTAAACCTGTGGATGTTTTTAGACTGTGTGAGGAAGCCGGAGAACCCACGCAGGGACGAGGAGAACATGCAAACTGCACAAAGAAAGATCTCAGACTGGATGTGAAGTCTGGGGCTTGGTTTAAATCAATTCATGCTGTGAGGCATCGGCGCTAACCGCTGTGCATAAATACTTGAGGTAATAGTATTCCCAGCTCAGAGTGCTTGTGATAATCATGAATCCACAAGATTAATTTACTCATTTTATTTCCACTACCAGTTTGTTTTTTTCAGCCAGTCCTTAGAAATCTCCATCAACCGCTCTTCTGATCATGTCTCTGACTGTAGCTCACACTTGACTGATCCATTTTGCAAAGAAGAGTGAAATGCTGCATCACACAGCTTCTTGTATGTTAGAGTTAACAAAGAAAACTGATAAACACCACACACCAGCTTTCTTTACACAGAAATTGCTTTAAAAAGCCTAACTGTCATTTCCTCTCTGTTAACTGTATTGCCATCTCCTTCAAAGACATAAACAATATTTTTATCGGTTTATCAACTGATGAAAGCTTAGCAACTACGAGGAGGTAGAGAAAGACAAAGAGGGACATGATGGCAGTTGTTTTTAATTTAAGCACATGAGATGCACAAACTTCATATTATGCACACACACACCAAAGAAAAAATCTGACATGATGAAATGAAAAATTATGGCCTGTAAACATGAAACAAATTCATTCATTGCATTGCTTTTCAGTAATTTAGTTTTTTCAGTGTCCAAGCCTACCCCCCCCCCAAAAAAAACAACAGGAAACATAATTACTGGAAAATGTCTATATCATAGGCATAAACAGAGTGAGTGAACAATTGGCTCTGTATTACAAAATCTAGAATTGATACAAAAAAACAAAACAAAACAAACACATTGGAAAAAACCAAAACAAAAAGCCAGTACCGAAAAAAAAATAACAATCCACACATGCGTTGTTTTTAATCCAGACTCACACGACGACAGCGCACCGCTCAGCGTTGTAGCCCTTCTCCCGCAGCAGCCTCATGCAGGAGCAATGACACACTCCTGACTAATCCATTGAACTGGAGGCAGGAAACAGCCTCCTCTTCATTGTCCACTTGTCCGACGCTGCACCTTTCCAAAGGTTAATGCAGCCATACAGAATGTGTAGACCACTAGAGACCAGCATGTGTGCCTGTATCGAGAGAGAAAGAGACTACTCATTTTTGAGCTGCTGTCGACCTTACGCTGTGCTTTGGGTTTTAAACACACACCTCAGGGGGTTTTGGGGCCAGAGGCAGACGGAGGCTCTTGTGGTTCTGTCTGTTCAGATGGAGCAGAGTTCAAACTTGAGGTGCTTTCCTCCTTCCTGTCCCCTGACAGAAAGTCATGGATGGCTGTTTCTATGTGCGGTCGGAAAGTGTGGTTCATCTTGGGGTCCACGACCTGAGTTATGATCCTGTCCACACCAGACTCCAGCATGCCCGATCTTAAATTACATACATTAAAATACATGACTTGAGCATTCCTGTCACAAAGTAGCTGCTGCAATTAATTTTTGGAAAAGTGACTTTTATATATCTTTTGTCACTGACATTAAAAATGTGTTTAAACAAAAAAAGATCTAGCCAAGAGGGCTTCAGAAATTGTAACAAATATAACATCACGATTCTAGTGACAACAACAACAACAACAACAAAAAAAGGACTGAACTGATGACAGAATGGGTACCAATACGCAGAGTCATAAAGATACTTCAAAAACAGTTCATGTCTTTATTTTATATATAACCTGTTCATAAATCCTGTTCACTACAGTCTTTTTACAAATGTACTTAAAGAAATTAGATGTTAAACCCCCCCCCCCAAAAAACATGTGAGTGCGCACTGCAGTAGTGCTGTCGTGGAAGGAAAGCTCTGGTATGCACAGTCTGCATTTAACTTTATTTGTTTTATTCATCCTGTTTTTTGGTTGGCGCTATGTCTTTCTTCGTTAATATTGAGTGCAGTCTTGGCAGACGATATAGGCGATACTGCACTCATACCTTCCTTTAGTGTATTGCAGTTACAAAAACACATTTATGTGGTTTTAGTATGACACATCAACAATGAAATTCCACTTCAACTAATTTTTACAGGTGACATCGTCAATTGTGTTAATTAGCCCTATTATCAGGCAGACAACTGAAGATGTTATCAATCAGATGCTTCCAGGTGGTATTGTTTACACCTCCAAACCATGACATAACTTTTGCGGTGTTTTTTTTTACCCTTAAACCACCCGAATTCTCCTCATCCATGCTAAATGTTATTTGAACCAAATATTTAATATTTGGATTCATGGCTCAATCAGACCTGTTGGCACTGATTTTCAGTCTAGTTGGTGTGTAATTTGGCATAACTTTTACAGGGCATAACTTCTCGATACTGTTCATGTGCTGTAGATAGTTTTTAAGGCTTGCAACTCATTCAGTGTTCTCATATTTCTAAGGACACTGCACACGATGCTGAGCTACACCAATTTTTCAGCTAATGACTGTTTGGCAGTCAGCTTGTTGGTGCAAAAATACCATTTTTTGTCTGTCAAACTGCATTATCTTTGGCATTTTTCATAGATTGAACTAAAGAAACCGGAACAGATGATATGCCAAAAGATACAGTTTTTGTCTGTTATGTGTCGACAAGAAAGATTCACTCCTTGAGTTAGGTGCCCATTTTTTCTTTGAAGGATTCATAAGTCAGTGTTACATGGCTTAACAAACAAAACAATAGTCAGGTACAAAGGCTGGACTAAAAATGAGTGAAAAGCAGCCAATGTCCAAAGAAAAACTTTGAAGGACCTTCTGAAAGCCTGGAGAACTACTGTTAAAAAACAAACAAAAAAAAGATTATGTAAAATTATGAGAAAGTCTGGCTCCTTGGAAGCTCACGTGTGTAGTACATTCTAAACAGGAGCTGAAAGGTTGCAAAAAGCTCAAAGGAAACACTCACTGAACGACGCTTTGCCTCAGTCCGTTCCTCATCTGGTTCTTGTTGATGGACGGGTTCCAGTTCTGCGTGCTCAGGTGCGATGTGACGAAGTTGTCCACTTTCTGTCGCAGGTTCTGATAGGCCGGCTGACAACAACGACAGCGCGGTAAATATGCAGCAATAGCGCACACTAAGTAACGCAGTACACTGCGTTGAAAGTATACTGTAGTATACTGACACTCTGATATATTTAGAACAGTTAAAGTGGCACTGACACGGATAACTTTGTTTGTGTCAGGTTAGCTAAAGTTAAACACAAACAAAGCAGAGTTAGTAGATTACCTTTGTATCGACGTCGGCTAAACAGTCCCGACGGAACTCATCAAAAAGACCCCGGTTTTTCAGATGCTCTACAATCATCCCGATGAGCTGGGGGTCTCCCGGTGGGAGGTTGGCCGGATTGACGTTAACATTACCGCTACCCTCGGCCATGCCAAACCCAGGAGACTATTTTATTACTTACCTGTTAGCTGCATTGAACTAGCCAACCACTTAACTATCGGCACTAGGTATTCTACAAGACGTACGTTCGATTCATTACCCTCGAACAAACTCCGGGCAAAGTGATCGTTGGTCTTGCTGAACAGCAGACGCTCTTTTAAAAAAGGTAGACGCAGAAGTGCAAATCGAATGCCTCCTTTCCCCCTTTTCTTCCACGCATGCGCACAAGTGGCATAACCTCGGATGTACTTCGTTTTAGTGCCGTTGTTACTAACTGAGGGTAAATCAAAACGTTAGCGGGCTGCGCTGAAACGTTCATTTAGAAATAAAAAAAAGAATAATTTAAAACACATTCAAATCACAAAGCTGGTTCTGTGGCGGGGGTCTGACTAAGATAATCTGCACCGTTAACTTTCGCACCAGCCAGAGCTCATTGTGCCTGGACTATCGCTGTGAAAGGTAACGCTAGCCATGCTGGCTAACATCAACACACTTAATCTAAGTGTTAATCACGGACATAAAAATGTAGCAGAGGTGAATGACCGAATTAACCTGATATTAACTCAGATACAGCCCCCTTTTGAAGACGGGCTGTAGGTTTTAGCTCACATTGAGTCCAGCTGTCGGTTGTTATCCTTGACATTATGAAGGAATAAAGCAGCTGGCTGACATTTTCGGCAGTTACAGTATAGTAACAATGATGGTACTCATATGTGATTAGTTGGCTAGTGGCAGTTAGATGGGTGAGTAATATCCAGATCATTAACCTGTGCAAGACTCCAGAGCAGGATATTAAATCCAGGCTATTTCGGTGTGATAAAGTTGTCATACAGTGTCTGTCTATATGTCTGAACGTGGTAATCTAACGTGTCACTTTCTTGTCGTAGATGAGTGGCGAATCAGATCCCAACAAAGAGTTTATGGAGCAGCTGCGGCTGCAAGAGCTCTATGGGCAGAGAAATGAAGATGGCTCAGACCCATACACCTACACCGATCCAGAGGATGGCACTGTGTATGACTGGGATCATGAAAAGAAGGCCTGGTTTCCCAAAGTACGAGCTTTCTTTGACTCTCAGCTTTTCTTTCTTGTGTTATAATTCTTCTTTAAGGTCTCTTGGCTTAAGCTTTTAAGCTTTAAGCTTTTATGGGTCAGGACTTCATAAACAATTATCTGATCATTATTAGATGCTTTAATTGGGTAAATAAAAAAAAAAGGTAAACTTGCTGCTGCTCTTGGGATCATTGTGGCTGTTGCATGACCCCATCCTGGCCATGCTTCAGCTGTTGGAGAGATGTTAGTACAGTACAGTGCAGGGTATTGCTCTGACCTGTGGAGCTAGAGTGTTGGTATTTGTTGGAGCAACTATATTGTTATAGTTTTCTTACTTGGCTTTTGGAGGTGTGTAGTTTTCTTTTTTATATAGCATAAAAGCAATGACTAGTAAAATTAAATTAAAGTGAAAAAACAAAGCTATCGTTTATTTTATGATTCAGAGAACTTATTAATGCCAGAGGTGGGCAGTTTGTTTGTAGCTTACTGGCATACTGGCCTGAGAGCAACTTCCTGAATGTGGATATGACCAAACATGGTTCATAATGAGTTTTTGCCTGCTTTACCATCTGATTTCTCCTGAGTGAACACAAGTCTCTCTCCCTAACCCAATGACTTTGGAGCAGGTGTTAACAATGCTGTTGAGGGAGTTTTTATCACGAGTAGATGCATCAATAAACCAGCAAATGTTAAAAGACTTTCGATAAATGAACAATAAAAATTACATAAGAATTCCTAAATGACATTAAGAGTTCAGCCTCCCTAATAAATGTATTTTCTGTTGACCCTGATTTATGATGGACTCCGTGTTCACATCAGTCTTGGGTTTGTGGTTAAAGACTGTGCTGAGATAAGTGTTAAACTGCACTATTATGTGTTATCATTTTGTTTGCATCCAGAGCAATCTTGACAAAATAATGATGTAATATCTTTGAGTGACAGAGGATCTACTCAGGCTTATTTAGCTGTTAAAATAACAGCTTTTATTAGATGTGTCAAAATTGGTCAGAGTTGATTTCTGTGTTAATATTAAGTAGGTTTGATTTGTTCCTCTAGATAACAGAGGACTTCATGGCAGCCTACCAGGCCAACTATGGCTTCACTCAGGAATCGGCTCTGGATGGAAAGAACACTTCTCTGACCGGCACCAACCCAGCAGCACCTGGGACTGACAGCAAACCACCACAAAAACCACCAGAAAAGGAGAAACCAGAAGATCCCGCCCCAAACTCGGCCTCAGAGCAGCATGAGACGCCAGGCAAAGAAACCAAACAGAAAGGGGAGAAGAGGAAAGCTGAGCAAGGTAAACTGACATCCAAACACACACACACACACAGAAATATAAATCTAATAAGAATTTGCGCTGCTGTTATTATGTTAATTTATTAACTGTATTTATACAGTTATGTGCAATTTTCAAGTTGTAAGTGGAATGTCGCTTTTGATCAGTTTTCCTTTTTCTGCCCGTAGGATGGTTTGATATTGATGAAAGTAAAAACACGAATGTCTATGTGTCAGGTTAGTATCACCTACATATCCTTCTGAATGCCAAGAAGCTGGCGTCCCATAAAGTACCTGACTCTGTTTATCACGTGGCGCTCTCTTGCTCTAATCTTTCTCTCCTGGTCTCTGCTTCTCAGGCCTGCCTCCTGACATCAGCTCCGAGGAGTTTGCCGAGCTGATGTCAAAGTGTGGGATTGTAATGCGGGACCCCATCACCGAAGAGTACAAGGTCAAACTTTACAAAGACAAAGAAGGAAATCTGAAGGGAGATGGTCTTTGCTGCTATCTAAAGGTTAGTCTGTCCTGCTTCACCATCTGCCCCAGACACGCACCATATCTGTGCAAATGTTGTCACTTAATATTGGCAATATTGGCCGTAGAGGGTGCCATAGAATACATGGAGCAAGTTATTTGTAGTCCTTTTGTTGAGTAGATAGACAAATCTCCTGCTTTTGCTTTCTTTACTCTGGTCAAATGACTGTGTGTACTTGTTTGTGGTTCTCTGCAGAAGGAGTCTGTGGATCTGGCTATACGCCTGATTGATGAGTCAGAGGTCCGAGGTTATAAACTGCATGTGGAAGCAGCACGATTTGAGCTGAAGGGGCAGTATGACGCCAGCAAAAAGAAGAAGAAAAGCAAAGATTATAAGAAGAAGCTACAGCAGCAGCAGAAGTAAATTCTGTGCTCTGTTCTTATCTGTTTATTTCTGTGTAGCAGGAATGAACTCCTCAGTAGAAGCACTACTGGAATAAGAGGAGACGAATCTTTTTTTTTTGGCCCCTGTTTCTTTATTCTTTGTTTTGTTTTGTAGACAGTTGGATTGGAGGCCGGAGAAAAAAGGAGACTTGAGGAAGAGGCATGAAAAAGTTGTCATCATCAGGAATATGTTCCATCCCAGTGACTTTGAGGTGTGACAGGAACACGTATATACACACACACACACACACACACACACACACACACACACACACACACACACACACACACACACACACACACACACACACACACACACACACACACACACACACAGCATTGTGCATTAATCTCTTTGCTCTCTGTAGGAGGACCCACTGGTGCTGAATGAGTATCGTGAGGATCTGCGGAGTGAGTGTGAGAAGTTTGGGGAAGTTAAGAAGGTCATCCTCTTTGATGTGAGTTTAATTTCTGTATTTTGAAGGTCCTGGTAGGAAATTAGTTAATAAAAAGTTGAGATGAAGTGGATGTGTGGCTGTATTTGTGCTGCAGAGACACCCGGACGGCGTGGCATCAGTCGCTTTTAAGGAGCCTGACCAAGCTGATGCATGTATTCTGTCGTTCAACGGGCGCTGGTTTGGAGGAAGGCAGCTATCTGCTCAGCTTTGGGATGGAACGACAGACTATCAGGTAAATAAAAACAACAGAAATATTGAGCTTTTTGGGGTCTTGGTGATTCACAGTCAAAAGTAGTAATACCTAGCCTGTTATATAATTAGCTCCCTGACAAGTTGGAGTAAGTTACACAATTTCTAAGTGACATTTTAGTTCCTGCATGAAATGAAATCTGCGAAAGTTTTAATTGTTCCAAGGGACAGATTTCAGAATCTGCTTCGTTTTCTGTGCTTCTGTTTGCAGTTAAAGCTTTACTTGGTTGTTCTTTCACTTTCATTTATTAGTTAAAGGAGATCCACTGAGCTTTTCTGACAGCTGTAATTGTCTTTAGCATTCTGTTGTACAGTTCAACATATACTTTGTGCCTGAAAGTTAGTACATCTTTTTTTTTTTTTTTTTTTGTAGTTCATGTACATTATTGTCACTTTTTTGGGTGCTAGCAGCACTTTTTTAAATGTATTTTTTTAAAAGAATGTTTTGTAATTGTCCTGTTTCATGACCCAGTTTAAGGCCAGATTTAACCATCAGACAGATAGCCTGACATGTATCTCTAGAATAATTTGGTACTCAGAGGAGTTCATGGTAGACTCAGTGATTGCACGGTGTCCCATTTTGTATTTATTGAAGTAAAACAGGTGATATTTGAATTATTTTGATACGTTAGACTGCCTTAGAGTCTCCACGTGGTAATATCTCTCACCTTTCATGTTCTGTACATGCAGGTAGAAGAGACGACACGCGAGCGAGAGGAGCGGCTGAAGGGTTGGTCTCAGTTTTTGGAGGGTGGAGACGGAGAACAGCAGAAGGACTCCAAGCCTGCAGAGAGCAGCACAGCGACAGAACCTAGCGAGCCCTCCAGCACCACTGAGCCAGAGCAGCAACCCAAATCAGAACCGCAGCCCTCAGAGGAGCAACAGGAGGAGGAAGTGGACTCCACTGACAGCAGCCTAGCAGGAAGTGACGATGAGGAAGCTTAGATACTCTCATCCTCCTTTTATGGCCCTGGTTCAACCAACTAGGATGTCCTGCTTAAAGTGAACTTTGGGAAAACTTCCTGTTGAGAAAGGGAGGAGGAATTTGGACAGTTTGAGCTGTTTTGTAATGTAGAAAATAAAACTAATTTTCTCTAACCTATTTTCATCATTGTGGTTCACCCTGTAATTAGACACACACTCAACCAGCTTGCTACACCTTACAGCACTCCCATAATTCAGTGCAGTTTGCTGACACTATGCATTACGCTGACAAAGCTAAACATTAACGACAAAACACAAGAGAGACTGAAACTTTGTTGGATTTGAATGTGTTTGGTTTCATTATGTTTTTCATTTTATTTCACATTTGCTTTGTTTCATTCTTTAATCACTGACAATTTTCTGAGCAGTATTGGAACATAAAATAATCACATGATGGAAATGTGAGATTGCAAAGGGAGAAACAATCAGCGTTTGCACACACTGCAAAAATCATTGAGTGAAAGTTGTAAAGAAAAAACATAAAAATGGCATAAAAATTGAAAAACGGGACTCCTTGTACATTTATTTTACTCAGCTGCTTGGTGCAAATTGTAAGGTGTATTTATATTCAGCATATTGCCAAATTTTCACTACAGCTGGCTACTAAAGAGATATTTACACTATAAACAACAAAAAGATGATTTCTGGTTCCAAAAAATACTTTTATTAAAGTGTTTTTCAAAGACTGAACATTACTCGGCACATCAACAGCCTTAATATGAGAGGAATCTTAAAACAAGAACCAGTTAGTGAAGACAACGATGGTGGGACATCTGCTCACCTGCCTCTTTTTAAGAGTCTGATCATCACTGCTGTGTCTGTTTAGTCTGAGACATCTTTTTGAAGACAGGGAGGAGAGTCACAGTTATGGTGAAAACCAGATAAAGGTAGATGCACTGACGAGTGTTACAGGAGACACTCATGTCAGAAAGATAGCAGCGATAGATGGGAAGGTTTACAAGATGGTAATGAAGACCTGCTGTGATCTATGGGTTGGAAACGGTGGCACTAATTAAGAGTGACCAGGATGGACATGATTATATCATCGGTGCATTTCAAGTTGAGTGTTTTGGAGGCAAGGCCGAGGTGGTTTGGACATTTGCAGAGGAGGCATGAGGAAGGATTGTTGATGTATTGGACAAAGGGTGTTGAAGATGGAGCTCCCAGGGAGGAGGAAAAGAGGGAGAGCTCAGAGGAGGTTCATGGATGTAGGAGGACATGGAGCAGGTTAGTCTGACAGAGGAGGATGCTAGGGATAGAGTGGGATGGAGGCCACTGTGGCAACTTCTCAAGGGACAGAAGACAGAGATCAAACCAGAGACATGCTAAATGGAAAAATGGCTCTGGAGGATTCCCCGACATGTGAGAAGCAAAGGAAGAGCTGCAGAAACGTTACGAAAAACACAGAAGAAATGTGGCTCACCAAGTAGAAAGAGTGGATAAAAAAGGAGTCCAAGTTGGAGGATGAAACCAAACTCCTGTTACAAAATGCTAAACTATGTCACGTCAGCTGATTTCAGAAGCTGGCCTTAAAAAGTGACCGAGAAAAAGGGCGAAATGAAAAAGGAGAGAGGTTCTTCTGCTCTTCTACTTTCTCCTCAGCCCCATCAATCATTTTAACGCTCCAACTCTTTCTTTTTTTGCCACTCTGCCACTTTCCACATGCCCCACTTCCTGTCCATACTTCCTCCTCTCATACTCCACCAACCTATGCTCCACTCCTCTCCTCAGCCCTCTAACCCCTTCACCTCGACCATCTCCTCCTCCCATCATATTTGTAAACTGTTAATATTGCAAGTAAATATGTAAAAGGCATTAATCAGTTAGGACCAGAGGGGTTCACCCTGTACAGGCTATCACAGGGCGTGTGTCTAGTCTATTTATTTACTGCAGTTACTTTCCCTGCAGTGATGAAAGTCTAGTACAGCATCAGTCTAATAATATAAGGCTTGTGGTAGTTTCCCTCTTCAATCACAGGCTACATAACAAACATGTATTTGACGTAGATCATCTCTGGCAAACTGTGGCCACTTTAAATCTTTAAGAATGCAAACTATATTTGTTTAAAGGCACCATCAGCAGTTTGGGAACACACAGGGTTATTTAGAGGGAATTATACTGCTGGGAGTACACAGGCTATGTGTGTGCTAAGTATTTGGTTGCAGTTACATGTTGTGCACAATATGTTAAACCAAATGTTTCCATTTTTCCCTGTTTTTTAAATTCTTTTTCAGCCCTGAATCACTGTTAAGGTTTTACACATGCCTCATGTGAAAACCAAACTTTATAGATGGATTTATTAACAGCAACGAGGACCGCATCATACAAACATCTTCTTTGTTGTCATCATATAATCATGGTTAGTGTAGAACGTCTGCATACTACTTTGCCTCACCACTAGATGGCACTGTAACCCTGTCGTCGCCTCCGTTAGCGGACTAACCTCATTTATCGTTGCTCTCTCTCAGTTATGTCACGGTGAAACAAAACAGCACTGCTTCTTTAAAGAAGAGATTTAAAGTTTTGTAAACAGAAACTATTTCCACTGTTTCAAATCTGACATGTAAAATGTTATGTCGGGACTGTAAATCCACTGTGAGACTTACTAAATATGGCTTTCAGACAGTGGTAGTAAATACACGAGTAAAGCTTTGAGGTAGTTTGTTGTAATTATGCACTCACATACAGCTACTTCATTAGGTACAACTGTTCACTTGCTCATAAATATCTAACAAGCCAATTACACTGCAATGCATTTAGGCATGTAGACTATTGAAGTTCAAATGGAGGATCAGAATGAGGAAGAAAGGTGATTTAAGTGACTTTGAACATAGCACGCCTGATCTGAGTATTTCAGAAACTGCTGGGATTTTCCTGCACAACCCTGTCCAGGGTTTACAGAGAGTGTAACGAAAAAGAGAAAATGTGTCTTGTTGATTCGACAGTAGGCATCAGCAACTCAAATAACCACTCATTACAACTAAGGCATGCAGAAGACCATCTCACCTCCTCAGACCTTGGAGCACATAGGCTGTAGTTCCACTCCTGTCAGCTGAGAACAGGAAACTGAGGCCACAGTTCACACAGTTTCCCCAAAACAGGACAAAAGAAGATTGGAAAAATCAAGGCTGATGAGTCACAATTTGGCATAAAAACATGAAAGCATGTATATATACTGCCTTTTATCAGCGTCTCAAGCTGGTGCTAGTGTAACAGTGCACTTGGTACACTTTACACGCCTTTGTAACAAGTGAACATTGTTTAAACACTGAAGCTTACTTGAATATTGGTGCTGACCGTCCCCATCGCACTTCACAGCGGGCCCATCTTCTGATGGCTGATTCCAGCAGGATAACTTGTGATGTCACAAAGCTCAAATGATCTCAAACCGGTTTCTTGAACACGACAATGAGTTCTCTGTACTCAAAGGGCCTCCACAGTCACCAGATCTTAATCCAATGGAGCACCTCTGGGGTGTGATGGGACGGAAAATTTGGCTCATGGATATGTAGCTGACTAATCTGCCATAACTGTGTGGTGGTATCATTTCAATATGAACCAAAATCTCTGAGGAATGTTTCCAGCACCTTGTTGAATCTGTGCTATGAAGAATTAAGGCGACTCTGAAGGGAAAAGGGTTATCTGACATGGCACCAGTAAATGTCTGGTGAGTGTATCTTCAATTATATACACTACATTTGTTTGTTAACTTTACGTACAAGTTATAAAGCTTCAAAAAATCTTTATGCATTACTGGGAACTATAGATTAATTAGACAGCACTAGAAAGGTAGCTAATAATTACCATTACTTGTTGTTGGTACTGAATAATGAGCGCGTGTGGTTCTTTTGGTGCCTTATTAATTCCTCTATCACTTCTTCATCCTTGTGCATTTGTTTGCATGTGGGTTGATCTATTTGTGAGAAAATGTGCTGCCTCAGTCTGAGCCAGGTCTCTCTTGTAAATGAGATGCCTGACTCCAGAGGGACTAACCTGGATAAATGAAGTCCTAGAACAGGCCACAAAGCTTGTAATGTACCAGCGAGTGCAGAAAGTTCACCAGGCCAAAAACACAATACTTGATTTTGAACACTGTGTTCTCTTTGTCTCAACAAAGCATGACTGCAACACGTTTTTTTGTTTTGTTTTTAAAAGTAACAAAACGATGAATGAACAAAGAGGTGCAGACAGGAGATGGCTGTGGATCGCAGCAGAGACAGAGGAGGAAATGGACAAGAGCATGTGAGGGCAGGGCCCGTGTTTGCGAGTGTGTGTGTGTTTTCTGTTCCCTCGAGTCCACCCTGGAGATCGCTTGGGAAAAAGACCTCTAGGTCTGACTGAGGTCTGACTAGCAGCCAAGAAAAGCAAGACTAAAATAGAGAGAGAGAGAGAGAGAGAGAGAGAGTTTAAACCTGAGAATCAAAGAGAGAGCTGGAGGATGGCGAGGGCGTGAGAGGAAGGAGGAGCAAGAGAGATGGAGAAAGAGTGTGAACAAAGAGCTTTGTATCTGAGGAGTAATGTATGGAAAATAAAAACATTCACATGGTGTCACACACACACACACACACACACACACACACACACACACACACACACACACACACACACACACACACACACACTGTTGATTGGAACCATATGCTGACAGAGAGAATAATGGGAATCTGTGAATTGTTTGATTTGTTTTTCCTCTTTGTTGCATTGGGACGGGGAGAGGGCAAGATGGAGGAGTTGGAAGGCACCCATGACCGTAGATGATGATCAGCCATGGGAAATTCTGTCCACCGCATTGCATAGACAGGACCGGTCCATTAACAGCGCGAACAGGAGGGCACTTCCACTGAGTAAAGGAGGAATTTTAGCAGCCGAGTGCCCAAGAAGACATGCAGTCAATTTAAAATCATGATTACAGGGAAATCTTATGCCGAGGCTGAGTCATTTAGAAGTCATTTAGGCTGGCATCAACAACAGAAATACAGAATACTTGTTTTTACTGAAGGAAAGAAGTACATGTGATTACACGCAGCCACATTTCGATGGTGAATTAAGCTCTGCAGAGAGCCTGGGAAGTAAGGAAATTAATGCTGTAATAATTTTTTCCTATTTCACCTCAGCTCTTCTTTCCTTTCTCTTTTTTTTGGGGTTTTGGTTGAGAAAGTGTGATTGATGAGGCAGGTCGAGTTGAAGACAAGCACCTGTTCATGACAGCAAACATGGATCAGAAGCCTGTGTGTGTGTGTTTTAGAAAAATAGAAAGGAAGTTCTGGCCAGTTAAACTTGTTCCTAATCACAGAAAAATGCAAAGAGGGGAAAAATAGAGGAAGAGGGGGGAAGTAAATGAGTGGGAGACAGAGAAAAAAGTGGGAGTGATGGAAAAGCCACACTGATTTGCTGCAGATGCTCCAGTTTACTGGGAAACTGACACAGGGTTGATCTTTTATAGAAGCGGGTGTGTTTATTATTGGTGCGTGGGTTTGTGAAAAAGACATTGTCTCCCAAATCTAAACCAAAGTTGGACCAGCGGAAAGACCAACAGCAGCTTAGCATTCACAGAGTGGAGGCTGCAGACTTTGAGCAGGGCAAAGAAGGCAAAGATGGGGAGAACTGAAGACACATCAGTTTGAAAACTTTTGCAAATGCTTTTTTTCTTTTCATCGTATTGCTGAAAAACATGAAAGCCCTTGATTACATATTGATTTGAACTCAAAACACTATGAACAGACCAGCTTTTTATTATTTACAAGTACTCTGATCACAAAATGTTTCAAAAATGTTAATCTTGATATGAAATAATGCCCCAAAAAGTCCCTTCTTCTGACTAATGTAAGTCTAATATTCGCTCTGTTTTTGGTCTCCACCAGGCTATTTAGCCTGATCATAATCTCTAACAAACCGCCAACTTAATGTTATGTTGCTGTATATGAAGCATGCATCAAAAGCTGCCGGTCACAGCAGAAAAAGGAGAACCACATGATAAAGTTTTGAAGTGCAGACAGTTAGACTGTAGCTGTAAAGTTACAACTGTCTGTGTTTGCTTACAAATAATATTAATATGAAAATACAATCAGAGTTGCTTAAAGGTTCATAAACAGGTTATAGAGGACTTCTGATGCTATTGGATGTGATAAATGGTGGTCTTCAGTGACTAGATGTCTCTTTCCAGGCCTTTTTTTTGCTAAATAAATAAGATCATGGTGTACGCAGAACTGAGTAAAAATACATTAATGAACAGGAGGTACACGGGTTTGGACTCAGCATGCAGTGAAGAAGGATTTTCGTGTTTATAAATGTGCGTGGTGTGAACTATTTGACAGCAGCCATGTGAACCTTCAGTCATGACTAAGTCTCTCTTGCCATATTCTGTTTTCTCCCATGGGAAATGTGTTTTGCTGTATCCTGTGTGTCTGATGATGCATCCACTTTTTACATGGAAACTATGACTGTAACACACGCACACGCAGACTTGTTTTTGTCACTTTGAAGGACACTGGATTACATCAGTCCTTTAGCCAGAAACAAAGACTTAACCCTGATGTTTCACGGTTTACCGTGCGAGCAGCAGATCTTTCGTGTCCAGTTGGGGAGGAGAAGCACAAACTTTCACTTGGGCAGGTTACAGAGTATATAACTGTTATACAGTTATATAAAGCAAAAATAGTCATAGTTTATAATCTTCTCCTGGGTCTATCCATTTGTTTGCCTTCCCCGTGGTCTTAAAACAAGGCCAGCAGCATTTATTTATAAAATGCCTATGCAACAACTTTAATGGGCCGTATTTTTAATTAATATTCCTCATCAAGTCAGCATTAAATACAACCAGAGATCTAATCCAAGTGCTAGTAACCATTTTGGCATTGAATATTCAGACACTACAACAGCGTCTCTGTTTCTCCTGTGAGCTGGAATCATAACTCTGACCCTTATTATGTCTCCTCTGCTTTAACACTGTGCCTCGGGCCCTGGGTTGTTATTTTAAATCTTTGCTAATTGTTGGACTTTGGCTTGGTTCCTTTCCATCACCTTATGAAATCCAGTTCATGTAATGAATGTGTATTGTGTTCTCTCTCTTTCTTTCTGTGTGTGTGCACACGTGGTGAGTTTTACTGGCTGGCGATATCAATGTATTCGGGGCATGCTTGTGTAAATAGAGTGAGGTCACAAGTGGGGATCATTTCCACTTTCCCTTACATGAATAATATTATTGTAAACTATCTGTGACCTGACCTTTCTGCTATAACTTTCCTGCTGAATAAAAACACATGTGGCCGATCTGGGGAAGGTTGGCCACCATTCGAATGCTGTGTTGCTGATTGATGACATCACAGCTTCCCAGCGTGAAAGTGGCAGATTAGGGTAACTCTGGACGCTCGTAAAGCGGGAGTTTTGTGCTGTATTTTAGCTTCTAGTCATGAAAACAATAGGTGGTTTTTCTCAACAGATAATTGCATGTTTGAGGCATTTATGTATTTATATTCCACTTGTGATTGTCTCTGCCAAGTTGCTCTTTAATTTTGGACAATTTCTAGCGCTTAACGTATGTTGGGTTTGGGTTTGGATGAGCATGTGGATGTGTGTATGAGGAAAAAAAGTATGTCCTGTCTTGAAAACACACAGAGTGTGTAGGGAAATGGGGGATGAGGATGTATTTATGTGAAGTGACGGTGGTGGCTGGGGGCATGATTTCAAGGTCGGACAGGAAATGCCTGTGCAGATGGAACAGTAATGCAGACACACTGAGAATGGTATACAGGAAACAGCCTACTCTGCAGCTGTGTGTGTGTGCTCGACATTACCAGCAGCAGCTTGCTATTATAGTAAGAAGAAGCAATATATATGTATGTAGTAAGAGTGCACAAATCTGTGGCATTACACGATGTCACAACTGGAAATGTGAGGCACTCTCTGTCTTTCTCTCTTTTCATCCTAAACTGTAGAACAGTTTGGTTTTCACGAGTTTAGCTGAACTTCTTGACATTTATCTTATAGTAAGGTCCATAATTTTTTTGGATAGTGGCACTTTTTTTTTAATTTTTGTAAATTTGCTTCTATACACTACTGCAGTGGATTGGAAATAAATTAAATGAGCTAAAGTTCAGACTTCAGTTTTTATTTGAGGGGTTAGCAAGAATTTTTGCGTTAACTGTTAAGGAATCACAAGAATGTTTATACACAGTCCCCCTTTTTCAGGAACTTAAAATTAATCGGACCATTGACTGACAAGCAGTTTCACGGGCGGGTGAGGCCTGTTCCGTTATTTCATGATAAATTAAACAGATTAAAGATCTGGAGTTGATTCAAAGTATTTAACTTCTATTTAGTGTCTTTTCACTGGAACTCTCAATATGACGTACAAGGAAATGTTGATGCAAGTAAAGGAGACCATCGTTAGTCTGAAAAACCAAAATGAAACTGTCAGAGAGACAGCAACAAGACAGCAACAACTAACTAATCCAACAATCTCATACGTTCTTAGAAACAAAGAATGAAGTGACCAGCTCAGCAACATATAACCCACCCCCCTCCTGAAAAGACTGCAGGAGATCACTGAAGGGGATGATACAGAATTATTTCAATGGTTCAGAAAAACAACTTCACAACATCGAATGCAGTCAAGAAACACAGAGGGTTTGCAACAAGGTGCAAACCACTGGTTACACTGAAGAAGAGCAAGGCCAGATTAGACTTTAACAGAAAACATCTAAACGCACCGGCACAGTTTTGGAAAAATTCTTCTATCAGAATCATGTGAGGAGAAAAGTATGGAGCTCATGATACATCATACATTACCACATCATCTGTCAAACATGGTGGATACAGTGTTATGGCATGGATATGCATGGCTGCCGGTCACTAGTGTTTATTGAAGATGAGACTGCTGGCAGAGGTGGCAGGATGAATTGTGAGGTGTACATGGCCATACTGTCTGCTCAGATTCAGTCAAATGCTGGAAAACTGAGTTTCACATTACAAACCTAAGAGTTCAGTATATTCTTCAGTGGCGAAGTTAGTCACCTGATCTCAATACTTGAAATAGCTACGGTGAGTTTAACAGACTGACAGTGGCAGAGTGACCACACTGCAGATTATATATAACTTTACAAATTTAACATGTCAGTTATAATAAAATCTATCTCCTTATAAAGGGGCTGTGAACGGGGAAATTTGCTACAGAGACAAGAAATATTATTTGTACCACACTGTAGACAGGTTTATTTCTGTTGTAACAGTGGCTATTTTAATATGGGAGACTTTCCTTTAGAACTGGACATTCGAGGACATTCGAGGACGCTTTTTCTCCTACTGTTCTTTAGTTCTCTCTGTGTACATCTAACATGTTTAGTTTTATGCCTAATGCTTGAATTAAGCTTTCAAGAAATGTAACTACAGGACGCAGCCTGCAACTATTGTGACTGGCCTTTTTAGTACTCTCGATTCCTCCTGTGTGTTTGCGACTACTTTTTCACCACAGATTTTATATTTTTCAGTGAGAGAATAACAGTCATCATCTCATATAAGGAATAATAATCATAGCATCAATATAAGGACTCACAAATGTCAGCAAACTCCTGGAGGGAGATCACTGAAACTGTCGCACCGGATGTGAGGCATTGTGCAAAGAAGTGGAAAAACCAGAAGGACAAATGTGTTTGTCCCCCCCAAAAAACTGACCACAACAAAGAGTGGGGACCCAGGAAGGAAAAAAAGACCCCAGCCTTTTTTTTTTTTTCCTGCCGACTGGCCACATATAAAACACTGGGACATGACCGCATGGTAATTAACACATAATGCACCACACACAAGCATAAGAAGGCGATGACGTAGGTTACGTTGTAGGCGCTACAAAGATTTCCCTCAGAAGTCCAAATCAGGCCTTAGTCTGCAAACAGTGTGGACTCAAGTAATGTTTGGTGTGATTAAACATCCTGTCTTTTCCACCATCTTCTAATAACTATCACAGTGTGGATGCAAATTTGGGCACATGTTAAGCCAGTTGTTTTCGTCTTCCTTTTTCTATCTATGTAATGGACTGAAATACGGGTCACTCATGCAGGAAACCATACATCTCCCACTGGGGCAAAGGGGACTTCCCCTGTTAAGTTAGAGAAGCATAGTGTAGTGGCTGTGGGGTTCACAGTTGACAGATTTTCATGTATTTATACAGTGAGTTTTTTTTTAAGTGTTTGCCAACTTTAAGACTGGGGCCATGCCACATTTAAACAAAGGTGCTTTCCATCATAACACCCATGAATCAAAGGGAAAATATGCTAAGTTTTCTGCACTGAAAGGACAGTGTAAAATGTGAATTTTACTACTAATAACACCACCAATATTACCACAAATTAAACACATGATATATTCAATTAAATTAGAGTATTTCAGGAGGTACTTTCTAGTTTGAGGAGTAATTTAAAGGGCATGCACACAGACACACAAATATTCCCTCACTAGGTCACTGCTTTGATTGACAGACAGACAGGTAAACCACAGGGCATTCCAAGGCTGCTCAGGTGTGTGCCTGAGTGTGTGTGTGTGTGTGTGTGTGTGTACATGCTGCAGGCTCATCACTATTCATCAGGCTGCGCTGTATTTGCGTCTCATCTACATACTGGTCCAACAGGGAACAGATTAGCATTAGAGAGAGAGGAAGATGGAGGAAAGTAGAATCGCTTTAATTTTTAACAAGATGATATGAAGGAGACACAAAGACCCAAGTACTGCTGGTGCTGCTGCTGACAAAGCCAGGAGAGAGAGAGAGAGAGAGAGAGAGAGGGGTGGGGGTGGGTGATGCGTGTGAGAGTGTGGGAGATGGGGGAGGTGGGGTGTGAGACGGCTGAGGTAAGGAGCACCGCTGGCACCGATCACAAGAGAATGAGGGCTGTGGAAGTGGAAATAAACAGCGGATCTGTGTTTTCCAAATGAAAATAACTTTAAAGACGATCCCGTGTTAATGTTGCACATTGATCTCTCCGTCGCCGTGCCTCACTCATTCGCCACTTGCGTTTGTAGGATCTCGGCTGAACTCACACATTAAACATTCATAAATAAATAAGTGGGATAAGCAATGTAGCACAGTCACAATGGAGTCAATATCTCATTAGTGGACTGCACACAGGCACGCGCACGCAGACAAACATGCATACATAATTCCCGAAACATGTTATTTACCATAAAATTTGAGAGCCTCATTGGCTGCATTGTTTTTGTGTGACCTTCTTATTTTATAAGTGTTTCATTAGATTCTTGTCAAAAGAAGCCAGAGGTAGTGACAGTGGAAGGTGCTATCTCTCTCTCTCTCTCTCTCTCTCTCTCTCTCTCTCTCTATATATATATATATATATATATATATATATATATATATATATATATATGTAGCGGCTTTCTTTGATAACTTGATCGATAAAATATGTAGCATAAATGTAGCACGTGCACACTAGATGTGAACAAACATATGCATAATGAATGCAGTCATAAGGTTGCCATTCGGTGTGTTATTGAACTGTCATGTTCATAAAGGCTCATCCACAAAAGTGAAATGATTTGGTCATTCACATTGCTTTGTTTCTGATAGTTAGGTAATGTATTTCCTGCCCAGTCATATACCAGTCAATGGTACTCTGCACACTGAATGAGAAGCGCGTTTATTGTTCACCTTGAAGTTGGGGAAGAGTTTAACCGTAGACCTGCCCGTTTCGCTTGTCAGTGGTTATTTTGGCCATCATCACTTGACATTGCTGCATCCCATTCACTTTCCATGGTCTCTGGTCTCCATGACACTGCTCGTCACTACCTGTGGCTGACAGGGCTTTAGAGTCAGCATAATTTAGTTGATTTAATTCAAATTATTTATTGTTCTTGTGATAATAGTAAAAATTAAGAAAAAATATTTTACTCAAGTAAATATGAAGAGTTCAATTCAAAAAGAGCATTTTAGTGCATGTATGTATTCACAGTATTTTCATCACTGATGAAAATAGAGCTCAGATTCATGTATGCATTGCGCATAGATGAGAAATTTCAGTCGAGCCTATAAAAATAAATTAAATCCCAGTTTGCTCCTGTCACTTCTGAACGTGCAGTAACAAAAACTCAAACTTCTGACCTGTCAAACTGTTGTAGTCTTGGACAAAGTAAGCCTCTTGGGTTTGTGTGATGTTAGAAACATGCTCATATTTCCATCATGAGTGCATGAGGCCCTGGTGTGTTCACATCACTGCCCTGGAAATTATTAGTATCCGCCTCTCCCCTTCTCATCTCTCTTTGACTCGCACTCCCTCCATCTTTGCCACACCATCGCTACAGCCCCCTATGATAGACCTTGATCTCCTTCTCCCTCCCTGCTACCTTTGTGCCACATTCAAACCTTTTATCAATATACAGCACGTCTCGTCTTCCTCTCTTTCTCTCTTTTCATGTAGTTTAATTCCCCTAACTATTTGTGTTCCTTCCATCCCTTTTTGCTCTCAGCTCAGTTCCACACTCTTACCATAACAAAGTGAATAGTTTCTCTGGTTAAACCTGAAATTACCATGCAGGCTTGTTGACCGGCAAACTGTCAGAAAGAACATTATTTCAAGAACATACCCGTAAAAACAATTAAAAGTGTCGGAGTAAGGTGTGGGGAGTGACATTGCAGTTCTTCCCTTGTTACTTGTGTCCAAAGGAACATGAAAACAGGCTCTCCAGTGATTTCTAGCCCTGTTTTGTTACTATTATATATTATGAAGAAACAAAGTATGTGTAGTAGCACTTATATAGTTAATGTTTCTTTAAAGTTCTGTGTAATCTGTTATATTGTTTTTACTGTGTACCCAATACAACAAAACAGCAGTTCTCTTATCCTCAAAGAAATATTAGTTTTATCAACATCTGTGAATACATGTGAGCAAGATTTTAAGGAAACTAGAAGATGAGAAACATCCTTGTTAAGTCCTGTGTCATTCTGACAAAAATATCTAAGCATGTTGTTTGCTTATGTCAAAGGAACTAAGCGACTTGTTCACTGACAAAAATGTAATGGATTTGAACTGCATACAGACTTTTTGGATGTTATATATAAAGTGTTGATTCAAGAACTGCATTAGCTTGAAGTGAATCTTCAGAATCTTCAAAAACATTGAAGCCACTGAGGAAAAAGTAAGAAAGTAAAATTTATTTATTTAACAAGAAGCTGAGATATATAGTCTGGAGCTTTTCCATTTAGTGCTCTGGATGTACATTTGAGAATGCTTATAACAAATTGTCATGTTAGCTCACTTACTAGAGCGTCTTAGGAGTCAGCATTTTGTTTGTTTGTTTTGTTTTCCTTTCAGTTTTGTCCATTTAAACTGGACCATATTTGTGAGAGACTACAGACCTGAGGGGGTGTACTGTGAAGTGGAATTAATGGCTTTGCGAGGTATGCTGAGCCTAAAGCCAGACCTTGCTGGATCACCCTGCTGAACCCATAACCGTGTCCAGACCAGGTGTTCACCAGTAACTACATTTCCCTCCTTTTCTACTGACATGCTTAAAGTATGATCTAACTTCTATATAACTATATATAGCTATGACTGCTGCAGGAATACATTGCATACATGTGGCCTGATGTGTATCTTTAGTTCCACCACTTAAGGAAGCTGTGCAGTTAAGTGCAAATATGATGCATATTCACATCAGTCACAGGGATTTGCATGGATTCAGCTGTTATGCAGAAAATTTACAAAACATTTTTATGCTCTATCCTAATTTCTTGCCACATTTATCACTACCTCAACTGCAGCTAACAAAGCACAGATTAGAATTAATCAGTCTATTTGTAGGCTTTCTATCATTAAGAATATTAAACCAGGAAAAATGATTTCACTTTGATCTTTGAGTGTTTTCCACATCTCTGTCATCACTTTTGCAGTTTTCCAGCTCTAATGTGCAGCTGTCATGTTAGAAATAGACATCGCCACTGAGAGCGTACTGAGTGGGAATTAATTACATAACTTATGGATTAATCATTTTCTGCAGCATTGCTCTTTTATTTGCAGCTGTTCATGTCTTATTCTTCATAGACATGTTTCCCCTTCAGTCAGATGACATGCCCAACGCCCCCTTTTATGGTTTGTGCACAGATGCTGCGGCAGAAAGCCTGAGGAAACAGAGACAGTTGAGAATAACTGACCAGGGTTTTTGGTTTTGTTGAGTCAGCTAAATTGTGCTTCAGCAGTGGTAGTGCGCCGGCAGTCCATCGGCAGCCCATCGGCAGCTTTGGCGTGCTCGTCTACCTGCAGAGAGCTACTGCTGTCAGATGGGGACAGTGTCAAAAAAAACAGCCAATTTCTGTGCTTTCCATTTTGCCTTTTTTCAAGCTTCTCACATTCCTGGTGAATTCCAGTGTCACTCTATTTCCTGTTGTCAAACCAATCAGTGACATCCACTTCGAACAACATGCAGTTGGGATTTTGGAGGACTGCATGTTTACATTGGTTGAAAACACAACTCCATGGACTTTCTGTAGGCAAATACCTAATATATAAATGGAAACAATTTTGGTACAATAAATTAAACACGATGCAAAGAAAGTCTGGCTATACTGAAGTTGATTTGTAGTACATCACTTTGCAAAGTACTTCTCTTAATCTCTGTGATACTAAAAAGGACTTTGGGTATCACCAGACAGGGTTCCATAGGTTTTTTTATGATGTTGGCTCGCCCTTTGCAGCCATAACTTCAGCTTCAACTCTTCTGGGAAGGCTTTCCATAACATTTAAGAGTGTTTATGGGAGTTTCTGAGCATTTTTCCAGAAGTGCATTTGTGAGATCACACACTGATGGTGAAGGCCTGGCTCACAGTCTCCGCTTTAATTCATCCCAAAGATGTTCTATTGAGTTGATGTCAGGACTCTGTACAGGGCAGTCGAGTTCTTCCACACCAGACTTGCTCATCCATGTCTTTATGGACCTGACTGTGCACTAGTCATCCACTAGTGCACAGTCATGTTGGAACAGGAAGGGGTAACCCTTGTCCCCAAACTGTTCTGTTAAAGTTGGGTGCATGAAATTTTTCAAAATGTCTTGATATGCTGAAGCATTAAGAGATCTAAGGGGCTCAGCCCAACTGAAAAACAAGCCCAGACCATAATCCCTCCTTCACGAAACTTTACAATCCGGTTGTTCAGTCTGACGTCACTAGCCGTGTCTGGGCCTAAACTCTGCTGCAGGTCCATATATCAAATGATCACTGTGGCATTACTGAGAGTTGAAAAACTGTCTAAAGTCTTTCATCTTTAATAAAATGATCAGCGTTCTTCTCTACCAGGTGTAACAATTGAGTTTAACATCCAGGCATCCATGAAAACGGAATTTATGACATTTAACGGAGTTAGAAGTTAGCAGGAAGTTAGCTCGCTAGCTTCCATCTAAATACATATAGCATGTCCTGACTGCAGGGTTTTAGAAACAAATTCAAGCGTACAGCTCTGCTATCACTTCCAACATAAATGAAGACAGAAAACTAAACAGCAGTGACGTTTGTAGGGTTACTGAAGTTTGGCTAGCTGGTATATAATGATGTGCTACGTGACCGCTAGCGACACAGCTATGTTAGCATAATATAAACAAGCTAACTTTTTTTCCACTTGATAAAAGTTAACGTGAGTGTTCTCAGTGGTCAGGAACAAATGTAATCGCATGGCAGGATGCTGTAAACGGACCAAAGTTCAGCCAGGAGAACAACTGAGATAATCCATCCACAATACGAGGTTAGTTATTCATATACTGCTGCATGGGCTGTGCTGTAGTTACATCGTAAGTGTTACGCCCCTAGTCTAGGCGTGTAGGGACGCACATAAAGGTTGGAGGAGAGAGAGACAAGTACCCGCCCTGGTTCCCAAGCCAAACATCCAAAACCAGTTGTGAGTAAAAAAGGTGATTTTATTAAAGGTAATGAAGCATAGCTCCAGGGTGAACCCAGGCCAAAATAATAAACAGAACCAACTAAGTCCCACCAGAGAAAACTAACTAAACCCTACGAAAGAAACAAAACAAACAAATGACAATACTAACCCTCGCTCCCTAACCCGGAAAACAGGAGAAAACTGTTCCAAAGAAAAAGGCGGCTCACCCCTTCCGCTTCAGCCTATGGGTGCCTAAGCACGAAGTTAATACACGAGGAGCGGCTCTCACAGAACATGCTCACACAAACACACAGCAAAGGTATAGGCTGGAAACCAGGCCAGGACCGCGTCGGCTGTCAAACTGCTTGCTCGCTCGCTTCTCTCTCTCTCTCTCTCACGGGAGCTGTCAGTGCGGCTTTTTGAACGTGGGCACGTGTTCCACGGGCCAATCAGCCGCTCGCTACTCTTCATTAGGGGATGGACCTGCAAAGAGTCTTAAGTACAGTAGAGAGACAGAACAAGACAGCACACAGTGTTCATATGGCCGCAGCCGTAACACCCCCCTACCCAAAATCAAAGACATCTCCCTTGTAGATGTTTTGACATTCACGTTTAAAGGAAGGTACGGGACAGTGCATCCACCAACACATTCTCTGTCCCCTTTTTATGGCGGATGTCCAAACTGAAATCTTGCACCAGGAGAGACCATCTCATAAGCCTTTGGTTCGAGTTCTGCATACGCATTAGGAACACCAGGGGATTGTGGTCGGTATAGACGATCACAGGCGAGGGGCTGGAACCGACGTACACCTCAAAATGCTGCAATGCGAACAGCAGAGAGAGGGCCTCTTTCTCAATCGTGCTATACCTTCGCTGATGGACATTGAATTTCTTTGAGAAATAGCCGATTGGGTGATCCACACCATGTCGGTCTTCCTGTAGCAATACAGCACCTGCTCCGTTTGCACTGGCATCCACCTCTAATTTAAAAGGGTGTGCAAAATCAGGGGCAGCCAGCACTGGCGCACTGCACAGGAGGGTTTTGACAGCCAGGAACGCACTCTGACACACAGAGGACCACACAAAAGGTTTCAACACACTAGTGAGGCTAGTGAGGGGTGCGACCACTTCCACGAAATTTCGACAGAAACCCCGATAGTAGCCCACCATGCCGAGAAAACGGCGGAGCTCACGCCTAATGCGAGGGGCAGGGAAGTCCAGTATGGCCTGGATTTTGGCCAAAGAGGCGCGCTTGGCCCTGACCCACCTGCTTCCCCAAATAGGTCACCATGGCTTTACCAAAATCACACTTGGCAAGGTTGAGGGTGAGGATGCCCTTTCAAACGATGGAACACATCAGCGAGTGTTTCCATATGCTCTGACCAGGTGTCTGAGTGAGCGACAATATCATCTAGATACACTTCACACTTGCGAGCGCTTCCCAGCACAATATTCATGAACCGTTGGAATGTGGCGGGGTGTTGCGCAACCCGAAAAGGCATGACAGTGTACTGCAGAAAATGGTCAGGAGTGACAAAAGCAGAGATTTCGGCTGCACGTGATGTTAGAGGAACTTGCCAATAGCCCTTTAACAAGTCCAGCTTAGTGACAAACTTCGCAGAACCGACCCTATCGACACAATCTTCCATTCTGGGAAGAGGATAGGAGTCAGGCTTGGTCACGCTGTTCACCTTCCGAAAATCTGTACAAAACCGTGGGGTCTTGTCCGCTTTAGGCACTAGGAGACACGGGGAACTCCACGCGCTAGAGCTAGGAACAGCAAGACCATTTTCCAACAGATAAGAGACCTCTGTCTGGAAAAGAGCACGTTTAGTGGGATTCACCCGGTAGGCATGCTGTTTGATTGGAGGATGGCCCCCCACATCGATGTCATGCTCCAACACGGTAGTACAGGATGGAGTGTCCGAGAAAAGATCAGGATGATTCTCAATCAACTGACACACGTCATCTCGAACATCATCATCTAAATCAGTAAGATGTGACCTGAGGTCACGTAGGATTTCAGAGTTTCTGAGACGTGCGCAGCCCTCCGCACAACCGAAAACTAAATCATCATTTACGGGGTCATACCGGGCTTCTGAACCTGGTACCCCCACAGTCGCGACTGTTGACACACCACCAGCAAAGTAGGGCTTCATCATGTTAATATGACACACACGACACTTTTTCCTTCGCTCTGGGGTGTCGATGACATAATCCGTATCACTCAATTTTGCCTGCACTGTATACGGACCACTGAACTTTGCCTGGAGAGAAGAACCAGGGACCGGTAGAAGGGTTAAAACCTTATCACCAACCTCAAATTTCCTTTGCACAGCTTTCTTATCAAACTTTCTCTTCATCTTGCCCTGCGCTGCCACGAGAGCATCACGTGCGATTGCACATGCTTTATGCAAACGCTCTCTAAAAGAGCTCACATAGTCCAACACATTTTCCTTAGGGGCATCTGTGTCGGACAGGAGACTCTCTTTGAGCAGTCGCAACGGGCCACGCACTGTGTGACCGAACACCAGCTCAGCAGGGCTAAATCCCAGCGATTCCTGCACGCTTTCCCTCACCGTTAAAAGGAGCAGCGGCAACCCCTCATCCCACTCCTTTCCAGACTCAAGGCAAAATTTCCGCATCATAGATTTCAAGGTCTGGTGAAACCGCTCAAGTGCACCTTGAGACTCTGGATGATAGGCACTGGATTTTTGATGTTTAATACCAAGTGACTGCAAAACCTGAGCAAAAATCTTAGACATGAAATTAGAGCCTTGGTCGGTCTGGACAACTTTTGGTAACCCGAAAGTAGAAAAGAAATTCACCAACACCCTAACAACTGATTTAACCTTAAGGGTGCGCAATGGAATCGCTTCAGGAAAACGTGTAGCAACGCACATCAAAGTCAAGAGGTACTGGTGACCCGATTTTGTTTTAGGAAGTGGACCAACACAGTCAATGAGTATGTGTTCAAAAGGTTCCCCTAACACTGGGATAGGATGTAATGGAGCGGGTGGAATGACTTGGTTAGGCTTACCGCTAATCTGACAGGTGTGGCAAGAACGACAATACTTAGCAACGTCACTCTTCAGTCCTGGCCAAAAAAAATGGCGCAGAATGCGGTGGTAGGTTTTCCTAATACTTAAATGTCCAGAAAAATTGTCATGGGCAAGACTAAGAACTTTGTGCCGGTACTGTTGAGGCACCAGAACCTGCTTAGACACATTCCAACCCAGATCACCAGCTGCAGGCGGATACCAGGTATGCATTAACACATCATCCTCAACACTATAAACACGAGGGTACTGGTCGCTAGAGTCGGCAGCTGAAAAACAACCCACCAGAGTCGGGTCACTGTGTTGTGCCAAAACAAAATCCTTTTTGTTAACTCCGGAAGGCAGTTGAGATGTCACGGATGGGCTAACAGACAGCATCGCCTCAGAGTCGCCCATCAGCGAGTCACAGGTTTTAGATTCAGACTCTGGCTCACCACCAGCGCAGAGAAAAGAATCCGACAAATCAACGTCACCATACTTGCGCTTGTGCGCGCGAGTTACAGCGCAAGCGGGGAAAACAGAGGGTGAGCGCTCAGCAGCAAGGTCAGATAACAAAGTATCAGGCACAGGATTCTCAACCACTCTCGGAGCAGAAAACACTTTCCCGTTTGCTAAATCATTCCCCAGAATCATCGCAACTCTGGGCACTGGCAAATGATCGCGCACTCCAACCGTTACCGAACCCGAAACGAGCGGCGATTGAAGAAACACCTTGTGTAGTGGTACTCGCAACACATCCATTTTTACTCCCCAGACAAGAGCATCCAAACCGCAAAAAGAGACATCAAAAAAAGGCAAAATACCCTCAAAATAAGTGTCTGCGCGGCTCCGGTGTCACGCAAAATCGTGATCGGCACCCGATCCTCCTCCTTTCCGTTCAGAGAAACAAATCCTTCCGACACAAAGGGACGGTAGCTGTCATCAAGGCTGTCACTTCTCACTTCATTGTCAGGTGAAGTGGAAGACATAGAACGAACGAAACCAACACTTTTCGGCTTCCTTACCGTGTGAGCCTGCTCCTTGCGCTGCAGTGATGGACAAGCAGCAGCGGCGGGTGACCGATTTCATGACAATAGAAACATTTGCGGTCTGACACAGGAATAGCAGCAGAACGCGTCTGTCGCTTAGGAGAAACCCTATAACTTTTGGCATGATGAGTCGGGGAAGCGTACTCACGGCGTGCTGTCGAAAGTGCTGCGCGATGGGTTAACACAAATTCATCGGCAAGGACAGCGGCTTTAGACAGTAACTCCACCTTCTGTTCATTAAGGTACACCACAATATTTTCAGGAGACATGTCTTAAACTCCTCCAACAGGATCAACTCTTTCAGCTGAGTAAAGTTCTTTACTTTACTGGCAGCCAACCACTTATCAAATAAGACAGCTTTCTCACGTGCAAACTCCACAAATGTCTGACTGTCGGACTTGCTACAGGCACGAAACTTTTGCCGATAAGCCTCCGGGACTAATTCATAAGCCCGCAAAATAGTGGATTTGACAACCTCATAATCCAGACTGTCAGCAATGGAGAGACTACTTTCAAACCTCCTGCGCTCTTCCTACTAATTTGCACTGCAACAACAGACTCAGACATCCTTTGGCCATTTTAAAGTGGTTGTGATGCGCTCAAAAGCAGTGAAATACGAATCAACCTCCCCCTCCCTAAAAGGAGGTACCAAAACAATTTGCTTGCTAGCGTTAAACTGGTCAACAGTGGAAGTGTCGGGGAGTGTACTTACAGGGACGGGAGCAGCGTCTCTCGCTCGAGAAGGATCAAGCTCCATAGCTCGTATGCGAAGATGCATGAGCTCGACTTCCTTGGCCTTAGCCTCCAGCTCCACCTCCTTCAAGCGAAGGGCAAGCCTAAGATCTTCCGTCATCAAACCCGCCACAGCCTGGCCGGTCAGGTCAAATTTAGGAGATTGAACGGCGACAGGAGCTTCCGCCCCCGACGTCATTCGCCCCTTGGAAGGTTTCAGGACGGCCCCAGCAGCTTCCGCCCCCACCGCCGTCTCCAAACTCCCAGACCCACCCGGCGAAGTTTTCATCCTCCCAAACACTCCCCTGTCCACCAGTTTGTCCACCAAACACTGTTTAATTTCCACCTTCTTAGAATTCAACGGAACATCCACATTGAATAAATTAGCCACCAATAGCAAATCCGCTTTTGTGCACCGCTCCAACTTTTCAATGGAGGGCTGTTGTGCAAAATCATCCATGTCAAACGACATCACGAGCAAAGCAAAAAAGAAAAAGAAAACACTGCAAACAACTAACGGCATATAATCACCCAGGGCCGCAAAAACTCGCGCCTAACACACAGACAAATGACACTCCTTTTCTCCCTCAATGACGTTCCCCCCACCGCAAACGCAAAAAGGAAACGAACCAATCACACGAAACAAAAAGGGACGAGCCCCCATTTATGTTACGCCCCTAGTCTAGGCGTGTAGGGACGCACATAAAGGTTGGAGGAGAGAGAGACAAGTACCCGCCCTGGTTCCCAAGCCAAACATCCAAAACCAGTTGTGAGTAAAAAAGGTGATTTTATTAAAGGTAATGAAGCATAGCTCCAGGGTGAACCCAGGCCAAAATAATAAACAGAACCAACTAAGTCCCACCAGAGAAAACTAACTAAACCCTACAAAAGAAACAAAACAAACAAATGACAATACTAACCCTCGCTCCCTAACCCGGAAAACAGGAGAAAACTGTTCCAAAGAAAAAGGCGGCTCACCCCTTCCGCTTCAGCCTATGGGTGCCTAAGCACGAAGTTAATACACGAGGAGCGGCTCTCACAGAACATGCTCACACAAACACACAGCAAAGGTATAGGCTGGAAACCAGGCCAGGACCGCGTCGGCTGTCAAACTGCTTGCTCGCTCGCTTCTCTCTCTCTCTCTCTCACGGGAGCTGTCAGTGCGGCTTTTTGAACGTGGGCACGTGTTCCACGGGCCAATCAGCCGCTCGCTACTCTTCATTAGGGGATGGACCTGCAAAGAGTCTTAAGTACAGTAGAGAGACAGAACAAGACAGCACACAGTGTTCATATGGCCGCAGCCGTAACAGTAAGGCTTTAAAAACTGAGCTTAAATAAATGATTAGCGGTAATAAAAGCCGAGGGAGGTCAACGGTGATCACTGACTGTTTTTAGGAGCTTTTTGAGATTAAATAGAAGAAAATACAAAGCATTAAACATGTTAACAACACAAAAGCCATATTAAACGCAGACTACTTTAGGCCCGGAAGTAGGATTCGTCGTGTCATCACTGAACAACCGGATTGGCACAATGCAGTCAGATGAGTACGGTTGTCCTGGCAACCGCCAAACCCAGACTCGTTTATTAGATTGCCAGAAAGAGAAGTGTGATTCATCACTCCAGAGAGGACGTCTCCATTGCTCTAGAGTCCAGTAGTGGCGTGTTTACAGCACTGCATCCAGTTCTTGGCATTGTGCTCGATGATGTGAGGTGTGGATGAAGCTGCTCAGCCATGGAAACCCATTCCATGAAACTCTGTGCACTGTTCTTGAGATAATCTGAAGGCCACATAAAGTTTGGAGGTTTGTAGGGATTGACTCTCCAGAAATCTCCACCTCAGCCCTGCTTTGGGATTTAACGTGGCTTACCACTTCTTAGCCAAGTTGCTGTTGTTCCCAATTGCTTCCACTCTGTTATAATCCCACTAACAGTTGGCTGTGGAATATTTAGTTCTCTCAAACTCAGTGGAGTGAATCACATGCTGTCGCTGTCTAAACACACAGCATTTAATATGTAAAACACCTCTGCAATCACCAGCAGACAAACTTTACCATAAGGGAGTGTCTTGGAATTGTGAAAGTCAGTCCTCCCGTGCTCTCTGTGGAAGTATTCGATTTGGGAGTTTACAAACAATACACTGCAGCAATGATAAAAAGTTCCATTATTTTGTGTGTGTCTGGCAAATACATTTTCATAATACAGGAATGATGGCAAAAGGAGGAGTTAATGGGTGGCTCATATTTATGAACCAATAGAAAACCCTCACCTGATTCTCTGAAGCTCCTCTCAGCTTTTGTTAGTCCACCGTTAACAGCCACAGAAGGCAAACATTTTTAATGAAAAACTCTGAAACAAACAAAAACAAAAACCTGCCAAGCAGCAAACAACAGCCAGACGCAGTGAGTGGTCCTGAACTTGCTGAATGAAAATTTCCTCTTAATTTTGCTGAATCTCAGTTGCAGCTTCTAGCATGGCTGTAAACACATAAATGGCCAGTGGTGAACTATAGATTCAGTATCCAAAATACATAAGTTTTCACTACATTTAAACCTATTAGTCTGCTTTTTTGTTTTAAATTTATTATCAAATTTGATTCATTTGCAAAGGCACAGGTAGCACCTAATGTGGCCTGTAGTAAATAACTAGCAAACAGTTTCAGGTATTGTAGTTCTGTGATTCTATACGTTCAATAAAAAACATGGTATTGTTGTGAAATGGAAAGTTAAAGCATGAAATAATCATAAATGGCCCACTGTGGATTAGTCACACATGGTAAAAGATATAAAATTTACACTGACATGCTCATTTATACTTAATAGGCTGAATCACCTTCATTAAGACATAAGAAACATACAACAAGTGGCTTAAATAAGTAAGCTAAAATATATAAGACTCAGATATGTTCTGTGGCTCCTTACAGATTTCTTGGATTTAAAATTGCTTAAAAGTGTCTCTTATGATAGGAAAGCATATCAAGCCTGGCCTATAGTAGCTGAACAAAACACCACAAAAGAATAGTATTATTATTGCATGATTCAAATGAATCATGAGGATGATAAAATAATAAAAATGTAAGTCTTTAGCCCTCATTCTCCCCACTGAACCCACCTTTATTTTGCTTTTCACTCGCTTGTGATGTTTTCTCAGGTTTTGTTTGTTTTTTTCATGCTTCCATTATGAGTAAATCTAATATTATTGATGGTATAAGTGACGCGTTTGACTGCAGCTAAATTTGTCTTTGATATAGTGATACTTTGGCAGCTTCACATTCAGTCATTCTCCATTACATTTATAATCTTTTTCCATGTCCCACATATCAGTCCGTCTTCCCTTTGGGCCCCTTGATGATGATGATCCCTGCGGGCCTCTTGGCTGTGGTGCTACCCCGCTGTAGTGCCACTCCTAAAGTGTCGAGGCTCCCCGAGGACATGAACTGGATGGTTGTCCTTCAGGGGCTGGCACCAGCATGTTCTCATCTTGCACACACACACACACACACACACACACACTCACACATGCACATGCACACTTTTACCATCCTCTTCAGACAGCAGTGGTCTCAGCGGGGCTGCCCCAGAGCTTCACTGCAGCATGCTGGGTACCTGAGAAGCCAGCGATACCAGGGCAGGGCCAGAATGTTAAGTGGTGCGAGTATGCATGTGTGTTGCCTGAGTGGGGTCAAAATGCTAAGTGGTAGATTAATCAGTAGTAATTGTGTGTATGGTCCATTAAGGCAAGGGCTGGCTGACAGACAAGGGTGCGACAAAGAAGGGTGAAAAAAAGGAAAAAAAATAGCGATGGGTGTGTTTCTATATGAATGTGTGCGCTTGTCAGCCGATAGAGAAGTGAAACTAGTAGAAATAGCATTTTAACTGTACAATCCTTTCTATGGCGCTCCATGTCTTTTTATAAATACCCGTTCTTGTTTGCTTTTCGTGCACCCCCATCATCAGTCTTCCTCTCTTTTTTAGAAATTCATCCAGCTGTGCCCAGAGCTGTTGCGAAGTTGCTCTCCTACTTTTAGAAGCAGGAGTTACTGAACAACGGTCACCACTGGAAAAACAAGGCTGCTTTCCGCTATCTGTCTCAGTCCTTCAGAAACACAGACACACACACACATGCATGCATGCACACTCACACACACACACACACACACACTCTACACCTTTCCCCCAGTGATCTCTGCTGGCTGATTTGGTATTCAAGTGCTGTTGCGGGCCCAGCAGGCCTAAAGCTCTCTTTGTATTGTTTTATTACCCAGGGGCTTGGTCTTGCCACACACACATACACAAACACACATGCACACACACTTTCTTTCGAGCACAGATAGCATACAAGTGCAAAGTAGGATTAGCATATTAGTGTATTAGCATCCTGTCTGTCAGTTGGCTCTGTCTGGTTTTCTTTCCTTCACACGCCGTAAGAATGGAGAGGAAGAGTTTCATCATGAGGAGGCAAAAAAGGAGAAAATTTAGGGAGATAAGGAGGCTAGTGAGGAGGAGGAGGAGGAGGAGGAGGAGAAGAAGGTGGAAGGGTGTTCACTCCTTTCCAATAGACAGATGGTCGTCTGACTCCTACTGAGTTGTCAACAGGCCAAGAGAGAAAGACAGAGAGGAAGGGATTGAGAGGAAGAGAGGGAGAAAGATGAACCTTTCCTCTACTTTTTCATCTCCTCTTTCAACCTCTCACTCACTTTGGCTGCCAGCTTCAACTGTTTTTATCCATCTCTCCCCTTCTACCCTCCATCTTTCTCGCAGCCAGCCATCAATCTCTCCATTCAGGCCTCTGTTTTTGTCGCTCATCTGTCAGAGTTTACTATTTTTCTTCTACACTTTGTCTTCTTCTTTTCTGCGTTCATCCATCTCTTCCTCCCTCCCTCCCTCCCTCTCTGTTGATGAAGCTCTCTGCCCCAGTAGCGAGTCATCTGGCCAAGTTTGGATAAATTTACCAGACAAACAGAGAGCAAAAGAAAGAAAGAAAGAAAGAGAAAATTGAGAAATGCAGGGTCAAACAGTGCAATCTTGTGGGAGAGTAACTTAAAATCTAAAATGAAAATGTTACAAGCCACAGTTGCATTTTTATGTTAGTGATAAAACACTATTTATACAGATCACCAGTTTGTGGAAAGCAATTACAGCTCCTCAAATAAGTGAAATTCTGAGGCATTTGTTGCTGAGTTAAGGACTTCAGTTCCACTTGACCTTTCCCTTCTCTATGAATTCACAGTTCCAGTTTACTTTGACATTAAAAACATACACTAACATATATAAATACATGACGGGCTAATAAAATACACAATGTTTTAAAGATTATGACAGTGGCTCCTGATTGAATTTCAGATAGGTTTTAGTTTCATAGCAGATTAAAAGAACAAAGCTAAACTGATCCATTATTTTAAACATAAAAAATGTAAACCGTAGAATTCTTTGCCCTCTTCTTTGTACAGAGCTAACGTCTTCATAGCCCCTACATGTGTGGACCCTTAGCACAGGACCCAGCTCTCAAGTCTTTTTTGTCATATACAGATAACAGCATAACATCATTAGCTGTAATGAAACTGGTGGTCAGAGTCTTCTCAATAAATATACGCGTCATACTTTTAATATATTGTTATGTTATATATATTGTTTTTGCAACAAACAGCAGAAATCAACACTGCTCAGTGCAGGCAACAGTTTTCCAATCTTCTATTACCTCATTTTGGTGATCCTGTGTGAACTGTAGCCTCGGTTTCCTGTTTCTTAACTGACAGGAGTGGCATCCGGTGTGGTCTTCTGCTCCTGTCGTCCATCTGCTTCAAGAATTTGTCAATTCATAGACGCTCTTTTGCATACCTCGGTCATAATGGGCGGTTATATGAGTTCCTCTTGCCATGCTATCAGCTTGAAGTAGTCTGACTATTCTTGTCTGACCTCTGGCATCAGTAAAGCATTGTCTGCTGATAGTCGTGTTTGAAAATACCAGCAGATCAGCAGTCTTGCATTTCGTCCCAGAAGATGATCTCAACCATGTCTGCTTGAATAAATGCACTGTCATGTGATTGGCTGAATAGATGTCTACATAAACAAGCAGGTGCACAGGTGAACCTAAACACAGATTCACCTGGCAGCATCAGTCCAGCATCAGGTTGGAGCAGTACCCTAAACTAGCCCAAATACCATACTTAATAATATATGAGTCATTTTTGTACAAAAGGAGTACTTTTACTTTGAATTGAATTTATTTACTTGTTCACATTCATTTTCGTGTATGTGTGCTTTTTAAAAAAAAAATCTTTAAAGCTTTTATTACATTAACCTGTTGGAAGCTTACTGAAGGATTCAAATATTGCCATTGCTGCAGAGAAATATGAACAGCTCCTCATGCTGAGCATTTGTTACCTTCATGAGGAAAGGCTGTGAACCTCTTTATTTTAGATTATATACAGTATATGACTCTGTTTGACAACAATAACAACAGGGGGCAGTGTGGCTCTGTCCATCACACCCTTCAGTCTGCCAAAGCACTCTTTCAGTGTACAAGACAGCGCTTTACACTGTAATAGAATACAATATGATTTATGCATATTCTAAAGCAGCTTGATGTGATCTTTCCAGCAGCTGGAAATCTCAATAGAGGCAGCGCTAAAGAGTGACATAGCTGTCGGTTTGACCTATTTTCTACCCTTGTTGTCATAATGAAAAATGCAACAATGTAGTTTGGTAGTTTGCGCAAACAAAGGCGAAAATAACACAGTTTTCCTTCAGCTCCCCCCTCGAGCTAAAAAGGGTAGAATTACTTAAGAGAAAATTTGAGCCGAAAAAAGAGCCGACCTCTTCGTGATTCAGTGTCTTTCCATTTCGGGGGGGAAAATGGATTTTACATGTTGCAACCGAGGGGTCAGAAGTCATAAAAGAAATCTGAAAAGCATTGTTTTCGAGCCAGTTCTGTAGCAACAGGCGCTTCGGGGAAGTTTGTGATGGTTTTAATCAAAAGATAATCACTCTTGTTTATACTGTGACTGCTCCAAACACATTTTGAGGTGATTTACTGCAAATTCACCAGCGATATTAGCTCAAGCAAAATAAGTTAAAGGAGTAATTAGTCTTGAGATGTTGATTGGCTTTTTATTTATTTGTTCTTTATTCTGTTACAGACCGTCGTCTCAGCCCACAACCACATTTTGTTCATGCATTTAAACATTTGTGACATTTGAGGGGTGTTGGATGCTATATGATATTTACACTAAAAACCCATCATATTTATACGTGTGGTGTTGCTTTCCCTCGAGAGAACAGAACTGACAGTTTCTGATGCTAATATTACCCCATATGAACATACATCCTTTTATCCACCATATGTGTGTTTGTATTCATTAGCACTTGCTGTTAGAGCTTCATCACAGCTAAAAAGGCAGTTTGTTTTGTAGCAGTGCAAGAGGTTTTGTAACTCCCTGGTTGTGCACGCACACTGTTTGTGTTAAAGTGATTTTGTCAGCTTAGTATGGTAGCAGTGTGTGTGCGAGCGTGTGTGTGCTTGCACATGTATGTGTGAGCACATTTTTTTTGTCTGTGTGATGTACTGATGAGAAACAATAAAATGACAGCCATAAGCAGTGTAATGACAGTGTGAGACTTCTGTCACTTTTCAAACAAATTTGTGTGGTGTGTGTGTGTGTGAGATTGTTACACGTGCGTATACATGGGTGTAGGTGTGTATCGATGCGTGTGCGTGCCGTCATTTATTTGTCATCTGCCAAGTAAGACAGAGATATCTTTTATCCTTTTCCTCTCATCTCATCCCTGATAGAGAACGTAGTTGTGTTTGCACAGATTTACACACATGTGCACGCGCGCGCACACACACACACACACACACACACACACACAATACATTGGTTGTTTGTCTCGAAATGAGCCCATAATTATACTGCTTGTTTATACTTTGTCTGCAAACAGAATGCTACAAAGTGTTGAATCCTGTTTTGTTTTTGCAGAACAAAAATAGTTTGCTTTGTCTCTGTGTAATGATGCTCCACATCATTGTCACACATCACAGTGTAGCAGCAGCACAGAGTGAATATGTCTGTGTGTGTAATATGCACGTTATTTAAAGTGAGGTTTTTGTCTGTATGTCTGTGTGCTGCACATCTGTTTCCAGCAGTGCGATACTGTGCTGAGGTTAAATGTTGTGACACTAATAAGGAAAAACTGTGGATACTCACCTCACCCCTCGAGTGTCTTAACATGTCAGAGGTGTTTGCAACTTTTTCTCACTCAGCTTGTGTCCTGTGTGCTCTTGTTTCACAATAGGTGTTTATAGCTGCTGCACAGCTCTGCAGTCTTACCTAAAAGGCTGAGATACTGAGCTAATTGGAAACATAAGCATTGTCTCAATGTAATGATGTAATAATTTGATTCTAAAGTCTGCAATCATCTGCAAACCCCCCCACCAAAAAACCAAAACAAACAACAATGTGCAGAATGTTTGGACATAAAGTTGAGTTGGATATTAAGTGTAATCGAGGACATTGCACAGAGAGAGGCAAAGAAATTATACCGGTGTCTGCAGACAGCTCAGTCTTTGACTCTTACAACTGGCCAGAAACTCTAATAGCATTCATGCCACTTCATCTGGTCAAATAGTTACTTCATGTAAGGAGGTAACCTGCCTCCAAACAAACTTGGACTGACTTGTCTTTCTCAGAAAAACTGGTGACTTAGCATCTAATTTCTAAAGGCAGAAAAATGTTAACATGTTGCAATCAATCTGAGTCAGTCTGCACCGATGAGCACAACCCATCTCTGATGCATCTCTTTGCAATAGGACTCCTCTCAGCTGGTTGCCAACTGGTTGTGTTCTTGTTGTATGTTTATATAAAAGATTGCCGAGCGTCTATGGCATTTCCCAAAATCAATGTTCTTCAGTAATCATGACTTGTGACGTAAATGTTTCTGTATGTAGACGCAACAGATTTGCAGCTTTTGCTGATTTATCACAGTTAATTGTTGTATTGTCACAAACACATTGTGTGTAATTGCCAACTTTACCCCATTCAGTTGCAAACTAATATGGACTGACTTTAACAGCTGTTTTATAGCCATGCATCAAAGTTGCTTTGAAGATGGTAACTGAGTGCAAGTGGTTGCACACCTGCTCTCTGTGTTAAATACAACCAGATTGTAAGTTCATTGTACACTGTTTCAATCATCAGAGTTGTGCTGTGATCCTCATTATCATTGTCATTAGTGTGAATGTAGCATTATTAAAAAGTCCACTGAAATTTCTTTCTTAGCCAGAGAGAACTTTAGCTATTGTAAAGCTAGTATACTATTTGCTATACTAGCTTTAAACAAAACAAGTAAAATAACTATAAGTGGATCGCTTCACGTCTTAACATCCACCAGTTCAATGGCAACCCATCTAGGGTCAGGGTTAAGGGTTCCCACTACTTTCAAAGAACTTTTAACTCAGCAGCCAGCTGCATTGCCCAGTTTCTCAAAAATCTGCATCTTTAGCATGTAGCTAAAACAACACCCAACCCTGACCTGGTGGATGTTTAGGGGATACAACACAAATATCCCTACATTCTAAGAAGTAGAACATGCACAAGATCCTTCTTTTAGTAGTGAATGTTACAACAAGGCTAACAACAAAGATCACAAAAAATGTGTGGTGATGAATCTGCCGCAGAAAGAGGTACTGGTAGAAATGTATGATGCTACAAACCTGTGTGCGTTCAAGTGTTTTTTACTGCTAGTTCAGTGTTAGCATGTTGCCGTTGGAAGAGCTTGGAGAGATTTGATAGTGTGTTTTCAGCAGTGGAGAGTTGTTTCTGGCCTGTGCACAGTTTTCACAGTTTTCTGTCACATTCTTGTTCTTTTCCCACAATAAATTCAAACTTTTGAAGCTGTAGACAGTTATTTTTGTACTTCAACGTTAACAGCGGTAAAGGCAATTGTTGTGAAAGCTGCATGAAAAGACTGACACTATTTACCTTTTAGTTAGGACAAAACACAGCCATCTTCATTGTTTCACTTATATTCCAGGACTCTAGCTACATGTTGGTTATAGTCAGTATAGCAACGAAGGTATACTAGCTGGTAAATTTATGTGTTTCTGTGGAAGTTACACAATTCACTTTGACCAACCTGGTGGTACTTTATTTATTAATCAAGCAGACAATGATCATTGCTTTAACCTTTCCTTACATATCTTATATATAACATATTTAAGTAGTTTAATTGAGTTTTTAGCTACTGATGTGGGTTATACACATCAATCAGCTCTACTTGGTATTCAGGTGTGTGTGTGTGTGTTAGAGGCCTTCTGTGGTCTGTTTATGGTAGATTCCAGCGCCTTACATACATATTCATAACAGGAAATGGGAATGATGCCCAAATATGGAAGAATGCGGCTTACACGAACAAGACGATGTCTATCAGAGTTAAGTCAAGAAATGCTGGCATGCACAAATACTCCCACGTACACAGAGTCTCTTTAATGCTAATAATTGTAGGTACAAAACTTCAAATCAATTTTAATCAAAGAGGGAAGCTAGCTGCACCACGAGGTATGTGACCTTAGATGTTTGCACTTTTCTTTCTTCCCTTCACCTCATTCTCGCTCTGTTTTCTACCCTCCGGCTACCTTCTGGCTGTCCCTTGAGGCGTCTTGGTTAAATGTGCTTCTGCTGGGCCAGTTGTGGTTTGTTTGTGTCTATATGTGTGTATGTGTGTGCATTTTGTTCAGTAAGTTTGTGTTGAGGCTAATAACTGTATTAACAGTTATGGACTTACAGACCATTGGGAGGACAAGAAAACAGGGTGTGGGAAGATGAACTTAGAACCAGGTACGATAGACAGACAGACAGATAGATAGATATATAGAGTACAGAGAAGCCACTCCCCTGTCAGTATTTACAGGCAAATTTCCCTTGAGGACCATCAAATGTAGCTTGGGACGACAGATGGAGCAGACAAGGGAGTATTTCTTTTCCAAATTTGGTGGCGTGTCTGTCGGACTTGTTTGGGGTAAAACACAAGAGAACTTTGTAGCTGATGTTTTTGCATTTGACAATCTCATGGCATTGTCATGAAAAATAAAATTAACTGTGGTGTAAAGAGCTGATGCAAAGTAAAACAGGACTAGGTCCTCTGTATTGGGTTCACTGTGTAATCCAGGATTTAAAAAATCTGTCACTTATGTTTGTGAGATACCTTGTCGTGTTGGTGTCGATGTAATATTAAATGCCAGGTCTTCTTTTAAAGAGCAAAATAGTCCACATTAGTAGGTCAAGGTAGTGGTGGGGGGATATGCATGGGAGTGTTGTGTTATGCACTTATGTTAAATATGTGTACATCTGTAACAATAACCTTTCTTTTTTTTTTTTTTTTTTTTTACAAATGCTCGTGTGCCACTCTCATCATAACCTCTGTGCCTCTCAGTATGAACTCCTGCGGACGCCTTGTGCATATCCGCGTGATGCGAGCAGCTTTGATAAAAAACAGTCCATCTCAGCTTTGCCCTGTTCACAGGTGTGTTACATCCTCCTTGCAGATGATGTGATAGTTGCAAAAGCTGTAAAAGAACAGTGATGGTAGAACTGACAGAAATAAGTCAAGATGATGGAGGGATGGTAGGTTTTCAGAGCACGGAGGAGACATCAGTCTTAGTGCACTATGAATAGACCTCTGCAGCTGTCCTGCCTTCTCACTCAATAACACACACACAGACACACAGACAGACACAAACATACACACATACGCTTACATGCAAAGGCTTGTCCTGGGTGGCCACAAATGAATGGCTGCAGCTGCCCTTAAGATTTGCCCAGGACCTGATCTTAGCATCAAGGCACTCTGCAAGTTCAAGAGTATGGCTTACCCATTCTTCCCTTCAGGCCACTGAATGTTGAACACATTATGGAAACCATTAGACTGCTGTGTTTAAACCCCTGTTTGTCTGTGTTGTTTTGGTATGTTTACACAGCATAATGGGAGAAAAAAGGGCTTAAGACTGGTAGTCTGACACCAGTTTGTTTGATGAACTACAGCCAAGCAGAATGATCAAGTGTGGTGCTGAGCTAAACCATAGACAGTATAAAAGATGGACGTGCTCCTGTGACGTGGTCTTTTCACATTTCAGGCTCAGGAGCTACATCCATCTTTATATCATATATATTCTATAAACCAAATGAAATCCCCCCTCTTTTATGCTCTGTCTTTATCAAATTAAAACTGATATAGAGATGAAAACAAAACAAAAAAACATGAATAAAAGCATTTTGCCTGGAATAGAGAGTAGGAGAACAATATACAGCAAACGTCTAGTCAGCCACTTGGGAAAGCAAACTCTGGGTCTGTGAACATTTTTGCCCATGCGGTCAATGCTAAACCACCCAAATACTGGGTTATCTGATATTCTGTAATCCCCATTTTTTCCTAATCTCAACAAAGCCCATTGAAATGTCAAGACCAAGATTGATTCAGGGGAGGTTTGATGCAGTCTTAAACTCGTCATTTTCCATTCATGGTGAGCACTTTCAGTTCAATTCAATTCATTTTTATTTATATAGCGCCAAACTTTATATTGTAAGGTAAAGACCCTACAATAACACAGAGAAAGACAACCACCTATGAGCAATGACTTGGTGACAGTGGGAAAGAAAAACTCCCTTTTAGCAGGAAGGGAGGGGCAGCCATCGGCTGTGATGGATGGAAAGAAGATGGGGCAAAAGCAGAAGAAGAAGAAGCCAGAGATTAATAATGATTAAATGCAGTTGTGTACTGAAAAGAGATGAGTGAAGAAGAAACAGTGATGCATGATGGGAAGCTCCCAGCAGCCTAGGCCTACTGCAACATAACTGAGGGATGATCAGGTGATCCAGTCCTAACTATAGGCTTAAGAAAAGTTTTAAGCCTAATCTTAAAAGTAGAGAGGGTGTGTGTCTCCCAGATCAAAACTGGGAGCTGGCTCCACAGAAGAGGGGCCTGAAAGCTGGAGGCTCTGCCTCCCATTCTACTTTTAAATACCCTAGGAACCACAAGACATAACATCTGTCTGACATAATGCTTTGCTATCGGTCAACAACACAAATTTATGACTTTTTAAAAGTTCATTTAAGGTAAACTAAGTACAAAAGCCTTCACTGATCACAGAGTTTAATTAATCTTAAAGTCCATGTTCAGTGAAGCGTTCTTGTATACACATTTTACCAAAATAGCTGCTTAAGGCTGGTCTGCTTCTGCCACTGATCCAACTTTATAAATAAATTGAAAGGCTCTCAGACTTGAGCGACGATAAATAACAGACGTTCAGTACTCTGGGAATGAACCAGAAAAAAGCAACCCCCCCTCTGCTGCTCTATTAAGTTGTTTTGTCACTCATTACAGGCTTCATAATGCAGTGCAGGAGGGGCCCTCGACACAAGACCACGTCCTGCAACCCCGAGACCAAACCTGGCAACCCAGATCGTTATCATACCTGACCTTACCACCCTGATAAACATCACAGCCGTTGCACACAACGGCTGCTCAATTAGAACAGCGCACAAACATGGATATGCAGTGCAATGTGACACATGGTCACACAGACACAACACACATATACACATTTAGTTCATGTATTGTTATAAACAGTACATGCTGTAGTAATTTACAGTGTTGTGTTAACCTCAGCTACATTAACCACAACGACAACAATTGGTGCTGCCACCCACGTGAGCCTGTCTGGGGTGGTGGTGGCGGTGGTGCGGGAGACACAGTGAATTTAACTAATTCAGCTGATTATACCATCGTTTTTTAGGAACTCTCCCTAATGAAGAGTTAGGGTCTCCTTGCAGCTGAATGCTCACGACAGTATTTGTGTGTGGCTCTGTGTGTGTGTGTTTTTATGTGTAACCACTGCCAGTATATACAGTGTATTGAATGGGCTTAATTAGTTGTGCAGTCCTTAAGAAACCTTTATACAGAGAATTTCCATGGTCATTGATTTTTTAGTTAGTTAGGTAAAACCATTTTAAACTCACAGGAAGCAGAAAAATGAAATATTTCAAATGTTTAATGTTTTGTTTTTCGTGCATAAGAGTGCAGAGAGTCGCTAAAGTTAGCCTTTTGTTTTTATTAATTCCTCTTCGCTCCCACTCTCCAATTACACAGAAAATGACAAAAAGGATTACTACTTATGTCAGTTTGTGTAATAAAGTAATGTTCTCACATTTATATAGTACTTTTCTAGGCTTACTGAACATTCAAAGTTTTAACCATACTTGCAGCACTTTCTTCTATAAGCACTTTATCTACCTCTGTCTTTGGACTGTAGGGGGCATTTGCAGTGCAGAGGAAACCCATGCAGGCACAGAGAAAAAGACTTCATCCATGGTTTGAACCAGGAGCCTTCTTGTTGTGGAAGATTTTCATAGCTTACATCTGTTTGAATCAAGACACATTCCTCTTTAGTTAAATGTGATAAACTTTTGGTCCAGGCTTTCAGGTGTTAAAATGCATAATAAGCATATAAACAAACATGATCATGTATTGCCATATGAGAGAGCCACCTCCTTTCTTTCTGTATAGCACTTTAGGGTTCAGTTGGTCTGATATATTTAAGTTCTCAACCATCTAGCTTTGCTGCTGAAGATGTCTGTTAACCCCTTAATGCCAAGTTTATCATATTTGATACATAAAGTTTTTTTTTAGAGTTTTTGAGACTTATCAATGTAATTTCTTCCCCTGAAAAACCTAAATGAATTGCACAGGAAATTTTAAGCAAATGCTGGTGTAGCAAATATTCATAATAATGTACATTTTAAATAATTTTTAGACAAATTTGTCCGATGGTTCAATAAACTCTCCATTTTCCAAAAAAATTGAGTTTTATGCCAATAATTTAATGGTTCAGGCTTTAAAGGGATATTCACACTTCTTTGCTACTGTATGAAATTTCTTTTTCTGCTGACAAGGAGCTGTACATGTTATTTTTTTAATATGAGATCTAAAAGTCTCTACAGCTACAGCTTCTCTTCAGCTTTTTTTTTTTTTTTTACCTACATCACCCTCTCTCCTATACCACATGAAACATGTGAAAGCACCTCCCTATTCTTAAAGATGAAAATGAGGCCCATGGGCTTTCTGGCTAAAATGCATCCTGACAATCTCTACAGCTTCAAACATTCAGTGTGAGATCTCACAAGGGAGTGTGTGTGTGAGTGTGAGTGTTTGCACATTTATTTGTGTGTGTTAAGTGTATGTTACAGTGGGGGATGGCAGGTATGGGGGGTGGCTGGAGATGCAAAAATCAATCTTTTTAAAATCTTAATTGCTTTTCAAAAAAAAGAAAAGAAAACTCAGACAAAGAATGAATCACATGCTGTTTGATTTCAATGATTTAAAAGCGGTAATGTCGAGATGTCAACAGCTGTAAATGTTTATAATCGCCTCCCTTAGTCTGTGATTGCATCTTTCAAGATAAATTTCCTTTAGCAGTTGTCAGCAGAGAACAACATAGATCTGCAAAGCCATTCTTCATATCACTCACAAAAATACATTCATTTAATTATCCGGTTTAAAAAAAATCAATGTTTTCTGTTCTGGGTAAAAACAGCTTAATGCTGCTCTGTCTGTTCCTTTCCAGAGCTTAAATAACAATACATGTGCTTGAATAGACAAGAAACATGCAAATTTAATGTGTATCTTTGAACCTTTACCAAAAACTTCATGCCTGTCTCATGTCTAAAAACCAGAAATCTCAAATGGGAAAACTCCCAAATTACACACAGCAGTTTGTAATTTGGACAGATTTTGTTTGAGTCACTCGTGTTGTGGAAAAATGTGTCTGAGCTACTGTGAGTTGAACTAACAATAGTGGTAATTTGACATCCTCCATGGAGGCGATCACTTATTAAAACATACTGAACCTGAGACATAGATAAATATATCCATCTTGTAGTTGCTCTCCATCTTTCTGGCCATAAAGAAAGTACCATGAAGACAATATGGACAGTATAAAAGATGGACTGTGATGACACCCTTTGGTAAGTTTTAAAACAACTGCAGCAAACAAGGGAGTGGATGGGAAGTGGACTTGATGTTTTATTCAGGATGACCTGAAACTAGCAAATGAGTGTTTACCAAGGACACAGAGAAAGAGCTATTTTTACCATAAACGTCTATAAAATCAAAAGTCTTCCTAGAACTGCAGAAGTAATTCTCTGTTGGTGGCCTGGAAACTTTGTACATCTTTTACACCATCTATGATAAAGATGGTGCTTTTCAAAATAAGAAAATGTATTAAATTTGTGTACAGGTTAGGGCGTGTGTGACAGTAATGTTACAGTATGCACAGCATGTGGCTTTCTACCTGTGTCTTGAACCACTCTCAGTTTTTTATATTTTGCTTCTAAGTAGCCAGATTTTTTTATAATTTTTAAAGTGGTCTTGAGCAATATTTTTCCAGTCTTTCTAAAGCTCTTTCAAAATTTTTCTTTAAAAGATCTTAACCCTTCAGTTGATCATCTATTGTTCAATCAAGCTGCATCAGAACTTGTCTCAGTGGAAGTGTGGCTTTCTTAACTAATGTATCCCAAATTGCACAAGAACTGGAATGAAAATCAGTGGCAAAAGGTCTTATGGAGTAATGAATCTAAATTTCATTATAATATTTATGGTGGGGAGAAAGGTACAACAATGAGTGTCTACAGCCATCTGTAAAACATGGTGGAGGCTATATTAAGGTTTGGGGCCAGTGCTTTTGGGGATAATCTTAAAATTGATGGAATTATGAACACAGAAAAGTGTCATAAGATTTTGTTCCACCATGCAAATCCATCTGAAAGTTTCTGATTGGCAGGTTCCTTCATTTTTCAGCATGACAATGATCCCAAACATTGACAATGCAGTAAAAAAATGCAGGGTTAGAAAAACACACTGGAACACTATAAATCATGGTTTGGCCTCCCCAGAGCCCGGATCTCAACTTTATTGAAGCAGTGTGGGATCATCTGGACAGAACACAGAACAAAAGCCAAAAACATGCAAAAAAGAGCTTTGGCTGTCCTTCAAAAAGCCTGGAGAACCATTCCTGAAGACTACTTAGCGAAACTACAAGAAAGCTTGGCTAAGAGAGTTCAAGTGGTGTTGAAGAAAAGTCATACTAAATATTGACTTTCAAGCTTGTTATAATTGCACAACATTTTGTTTTTGACTTATATACTGTGTTCTCATGCATGCTTGTAAGTGTCTTAATAAAACAATACATCTATCTCCCATTTTCCCAAAATATAAAGAAATGAAGAGTGGCTCAAGACTTTTGCACAGAACTGCATAGCCTGTCTTTAAGCAGATTTTGTCAGCTCAGTAGTAAGATGCAGCCAGTAAATATTTTGAGTGTGCAGCTGGGATCAGACTGAAGGCAGGGTTAAATGATGGGAGTGATCCAACCTGCGAGTACTAAGAACTCACGCAACAATGTATTCATGAATCATGTGAAACAAGTAGGTCCTCTACTGAGTAGAAGTAGCAGGATTACAGTGCTAAAACACTGTTACAAGTACAGTATGAGTTCTGCACTATGAATATAAATAATCAGTATGTAAAACAGTATACATCAGTCTGAAATTGACCAAATTATGTATATCAGTTTAATGACGCTACTGGAACTATTTTTAAAGTAAAAGCATGTTATAGCCTTAAAATAAACAGATGTGCTAAAACACCGTCGAGGCCATGAACTGTTGTTTGGGTTACTTTTGTTGGGAACAAGTGTTTGAACTTCGACAGCAGCTCAGAGTCAAAACAGGAAGCTCTCAAGAGCTTCATTACTGGGTCCTGTTACAAGTAATACTCCAGAAAGGACACACACACACACACACACACACACACACACACACACACACACACACACACACACACACACACACACACACACACACACACTAGTTATTTGGTCTGAGTGGTCCTGTGCCTGTGATTGTTCGGTATCTAATTAAGTTGTGCTTTCATCACAACAGTTGCTGTGACCACCGCATAACCTGACAGAGTTGACCATTTACATTGCAACATTAGGCACACACACACACACACACACACACACACACACACACACACACACACACACACACACACACACACACACACACACACACACACAAGCCTTAACATATCATCAACCCCATCCTTCTCTACACGCCCCCCTTCAGGATGACCTCTGAAGTCAGCAGGGTGTGTGTGTTTCAGTGCGCCACATGTGTCTGCTGCTACTGACAAACTAGAGACAAGTGATGACTGAGATTATGCAGGGCTGTGACTGGAGGACAGACCACCACCATCCCCCCACACCCAAACCCCAGTCAGCCTATTAATTTTTATTTATTGTCACATGTGTCAAACTCCAGCCATCTGCCACCACAGAAGGCTGTAACATTCTATAAAACATTTTTACAAATACTTCCAAACCCCAGAGAAGCCATATATTTCTTTTGTCCTGCTGCTCTCGCACTCTTTGCCAACCTGTTTGACTTCCCACGTGTTTTATGTTCTCCTCTTTCCTCAGACTTTGCTCTGTTCCCTTGTGCTGACTGAAGGAGAGCGGACAGAGCTAACCAAGCTTTTACTGCCTCTTTCCTTCTCACCCACCTTCCTGCTTTTCCTTGGTCCCCCCCAAAGTCTTCCAGAGAAAACACAGCTTAATGGAGTTTACGACCTGATTATTGCATGGACACACTGCTGGCTACTCCCCTACAGCGCCACAAACACACAGACTCTCAGTGGCGAGCGCTGCAATGGGGGAGAGAGTCACAAGTTTACCTGTCATCTCACATTAGTAACAGTCCAAACGGCTGCTCGAGCCACAGAGGAAATCTACTTAATGTCGTTCCAAACAGGAAGGTATATGGGGTTACATGCTTTTAATAAATGTCAGTCCATTAAGCACAGATAGTTCTCAGTGCTGTTTAAGTAAACTTAGACATGACAGTGTTTCTTTTAGCCCACACAACACCATTGCCAGCTATTAAAATAAACTCTGAGTAAGTTGTTGAGAAAATAGTGGCCAATGAGCTGACAAACAATTAGGGCCAGTTTTCTGAATTCCTAGCAAGCCGTGCAGCATTAGACAAGATGTCAACCATCCTATCACATGATCTAACACCTGCCTCTCGAAACAGCTAACTGCCACCCTGGGAAACAAGTGTAACACACCCACTGAGAGACTTTGTAGTGGGCCAGCTGATTCTAATTTTGAATCATGTACCAGTCTGAGGGAAACCCATCCTGGATGGAAACACCAAGAAATTCTCCTTGCATTAAGAAATATCCCCAAAACGTAAATGCCCTCATCATTTTTCCAACCTTACAATACCTTCAATGTAACTCTTAATCTTTACCTTATTTTTAAGAGACAGGCATATGCAAACTAGTCACTGTACTAACCCTCCCCACTCTTCCACTACAAACCTCATGCTCTCAAGCCATCTTTCTACCATCATAGTAAAAGGAAAGTGCACCTTCTCTCATTTCAAGCCATAATGAAAATAATCTACTTATTAATTACAGATTTAAAATGAGGTAAATATAACCAACCATAACACACCAAACTGCACCATTATTTATTAATACAAACATTAAGTCAAAATGCAGAAGTAGTGTGTGTTAAAATCTAAGTACATCCTTACTGCTAATCAGCCACGTGCTGCTAATCAAATGCACTTTATTAACTCATCATCAGCAAGTGTTAACACCTCTGTAAAAGCATGAGTTTTTGCAGTTTGCAGGTCTGGAGCAAACAGGTTTGTGTTAACACAATGAAGAGGAGGAAAGACATCACGGACGATTTCAGAGAAGCAGCTGTTGATGCTCATCAATATCTGGAAGGGTTACATGGCCATTTTCAAACAATTTAAGCACCATCATTCTATAGTGGGGAAGATTATTTACAATGGAAAGCATTCAAGGCATCTTTTAGGCTTGCCAGGAGTGAATGTCCCAGGAAATTCACCCCAAGATCTGACCAAAAGAAAAAGGATAAAATAAAATAAAATAACAACAGCTTCTTCTCAGACTCTACAGGCATCAATTAGCAAATTAAATTTGAAAGTTCATTAAAGTATAATCAGAAACAGGGTGAACAAGTATGGCTTATTTGGAAGTATTGTCATACAGAGTCATACAGAAAACAATTAGTCTAGTTATTGCTTCTTAAGGTGGCTCTACAAGGAGCCAGTAGAAGGAGAATACATTGGCAGGGCTGGCAATCACATAAATTTTCCAGTAGGACTAAAATAGAAACATTTGTTTTGCACTTTCTTCTTATTTTTCCTCTAAAAATTAATAAAACTACACAAAGAAAAAAAAAACATTCTTCAGCTGAAACATTCACTAAAAGCAGACCTTCATTTATTTTGAGGGGTCACATGCCAAAAAAGGAAATTAGAAATCGTGACTTTGAGTTTAATCTAACCAAAATATTAAAAATCCAGCATTTTCTGTCTTGGCTTAAAGATATATTAAATAACACTTCATCAAATTTAACTCTTCCTGTTACCAGGCAATATTATTTTCTTGGATATGACGGAGTTCGAGTTATAAATGGGAAATTCCCAGCTGGTATGTAGGTCTCACAACCTCTGTGGGTTTCAGCAATTCCGGTCAGAAAGAAATGAGGCAGCTGCAACACATTAGTTTAGCTAATGTTTTGATGATATTTGGAGACATGAGAACAGGGAATCATAAGGTACTGCGCTAAAGTCATGAACCACCCATCATTTCTTTATATTTTGCTGGGGAAAATGGGAAATGGGTGCAGCTATTTATTGAAACATGTGCAAACATAAATGGAAATACAGTATAAAAAGGCAAAAACAGGGTTTGTACAATTCTAAACATCTTCAAATACTTGGTATGATGACCTCTTCATCACATCTAAACACTCTTCTTCAAGCTTTCTTATAATTTCTTGAAGTAGTCTTCATTAATAGTATTTCAGGCTTCTTGGTGGACATTCAAAGCTCTTGTTTGGATGCTGGTTGCCTTTTGTTCTGTTCACTGTCACGTTGATGTCTGAAGTCTGGGGAGGCCGATCCATAACTGATAGTGTTCAATTGACTTTTCCTATCCAGGTACAGTTAGAGGCATAAATATTTAGAAAGTTTGGGTTCTGTACATCACAACAGTGAATTGTAAATGAAACAACTCAGATATAGTTGAAGTGCAGACTTTCAGCTTTAATTCAGTGGGTTGAACAAAAAGATGAGGAGCTAAAGCATTTTTGACACAATCCCTTCATTTCAGGGGCTCAAAGTAACTGGACAAATTAAATAACTAAAATTAAAATGTTCATTTCTATTACTCGGTTGAAAGCCCTTTGCTGGCAATGACAGCTTGAAGTCTTGAGCTCGTGGATATCACCAGATGCTGGGTTTCCTCCTTTTTAATGCTCTGCCAAGCCTTTACTGCAGCTGCTTCCACTTACTGTTTGTTCTTGGGCCTTTCTGTCCGAAGTTTAGTCTTGAACAAGTGAAATGCATTCTCAACTGGGTCAGGATCATTCGAGAATATTCCACTTCTTTGCTTTAATAAACTCCTGGGTTGCTTTAACTGTTTGTTTTGAGTCACTGTCCATCTGTATTTTGAAATGCTGCCCAATCAATTTGACTGTGTTTAGCTGGATGTGAACAGACAGTATGTCTCTGAACACCTCAGAGTTCATTCGGCTGTTTCTGTCCTGTGTCACATCATTAATAAACACTGGCAGCCATCCACATCCAAGCCATCACACTGCCTCTGCTGTGTTTTACAGATGATGTGATATTATTTAGATCACGAGCTTTTTCTGTTTGTACAGCTTCAGGATGGCTTGTTTCACCTGCATGAAGAGATCCTTTGACCACATGTTGTCTGTTCATGGCAAAAACTTCCAAATGGAAACACAATACCTTAAATCAACTTCAGGCCTTTTATCTGCTTAATTGATAATGACATAACAAAGGAATTACCCACACCTGCCCACAAAATAGAGTCCAATTACTTTTTGTCCCTTTAACAAGATGATGGTACATGACAAGGAGTTGAAACTACTGTTTCAGTAAACAGGTAATAAAACAAAACCTGTGTCTGTGTCCAAATATATATGGATCTAACATGTGTGCACTTCTTTTAACCTCCACTTTTCCAACTACCTCAAATTTTTTAACGACACACTACACAACATGGAAATGTTATAGTAGGATTTTAACCAACAGCTCTTTAGGAATCACCTTGTTGATGCAAAAAACCCCAAAAAACAATTTCATGCTTGTCAAACTTTGACATTTATATAGATATAACTCAGGAAATGGGAACAGATGATGTGTTTCTGTGACAAAACAAAAAACTTATGACACCTTAGCAAAAAATGCATTCTTTGCTAAGGTGTCATATATGATCCCTTTAGTCGGGTGCCTTTTTTATCCTTGAATGATTCATAGGTCAATGTAAGGAACCTCAACAAACATAAGAACATTCCTCTGAAAATAGTAGGGTACAAGGACTGGATGGAAAATGAGTGAAAAGCAGCTAATGGCCAAAGAAAAACTTTGAAAGACTTTTTCCACAGTACTGTATTTCTGTGCTAATTCTATGAATACTAGTGATGTAAAGAATTATTTAATGTGTGCATTTAAGTGTCATAAATGTAGGATTTGAGAGTTCATAAGCATTATAAACATCTGGTCCATTTCTAAGTAGTTGATTCAGCTAACATTATAGAGTCAGGTCATTGTATTTTCACTGCAGCTCACTGAGGTCCGGTGAGGTCTTCAAGGGGAAAACCTTTTCAGCCGAAATGATTGACCAGCTGTCAGGAAAAGTTTGTCCAAGCTTCTCTATCTGCACCGCAATTCTCATGGGTACGTTATGCTGTCATCATCAGGTCTTACATGGCACCTGTGACCTGTTGATGATTTCCACATTAAAAAGAAAGACCAATCACACACAGCTGTCTCTTAATAGACATATCTTTGCACTCCAGACAGCTACAGAAGGCGGAAAAGTTGTGGATAAAGCAATAATATCAAAGTGATAGAGAATATTTTGTAGCTTTTTAATACATGAGAGACGTAAATGGAGCACAGATGCAAACACACCTAAATTACATACACACACGTAGCTGGTGGTGCATTAGTGTGCATCCTGATGCTGTTCTACAGTCAAGTCTCTGTGCCTCAGTGTAATGTAATAAAACTACCGTCTCACTCCCACACAGACCTGCCTGTGAAGCAAAGCACTCTGGGTAGATTCACTACAGGGTCCCCTGAGACACAATGTGAAACCGCTGAAAACGGTCCTCTGTATGCACACACACACACACACACACACACACACACACTGCACTTGCTCACAGAGAAAAAGGGAGAGGAAACATTTATGAATAAACAGATGAGGGTCCATTAGTTGTAATGTTATTATCCAGCTGCCTGAATTGTGACCTCGCGCAGGGTGTGTGTTTATGTGCGCACCAGAGACCGAGAGTGATAGAAAGGTTGTGAGACTATTTTGGTAGGCAAGGATATTTTTTAAGGGATCCTTTTTCAAAAGCAACACATTAGCCCTTAGCCTTTTGCTGGGATGACCATGTCGATCATCACTCACTGCCTAGTTAGACAACAAGTTTTCACGGCTGTGTAGTTTGTAGGCGATTTCTTCACCCCCAAGTCCACCGGAGGGTTTTTGGTTTTGTTTGGCTTTTTAACTTTAACTTGTTTTTTTCTTGGTCTACTCGTCTTTGGTAGGTCGTTTTCCACGGAAGATCATATGACTTGTTGAGCTAGGAAAAACACAGGTGTTACTTATAAGATTAACAATGACTGTTAACAATTATTGTGTAACTACAAGCATCACTGCAGCAGAGCCCTGAAACCAAAACAGCTAATTCAGTTGTTTTGAATTTAGTTTTTACACCCGTAGCACATGTTCTGTGAAAAGGCATGCTATAATAATTGAAAAAAAAATTGCTTTACCCTTATCTTTGTACAAAAAGCAAGATCACAAAACAAACTAACATGCTTCTCTCAGTCATTATCCATACTGAAGAGGAACAATAAAAAAGAATCAAAAGTGCGTGAATAGTTTATTGTAAAACTTTATTATAAATGTTAATGTGAACTTATTGAATATTAAAAGCAACCTAAAAACGCTTCAATCTCAACAGTACAAATGTAAAATGCAAACATACCAAAGGAAAGCCAAAGACAGCAACAGGAGGATGAAGTGAACTCTTTACTGACATTTAAAAGTGTTGCATGTGTCCTGCGCTCTGATACTGGAGCTGTGCAGCCTTTACAGATGATGCAGACTGACCTTCTGTAAGGGACTAAAGCAATAAATAAATAAAGTAGACGTGACAGTCAGACATCCACAGTTTATGTATGAGGTATATTTTTAATTTCTAAAAAATAATTTATTTAACACAGTTCAGTGCTGAAGTATTGATCCTATCACACTAGTGTCGATCCACTATCAACTAGAGATGGCACGATACCACTTTTTTATGTCCGATACCGATATCATAAATTTGGATATCTGCCGATACCGATATGAATCCGATATAGTGTGTTTTTTAATCAATAAAACTGTTTTTTGAATATCTTGCTGCATTTTGTATAAGTTCATACTCAAGTTTAAATAAACAACAACACTAAAGCTATTCTGTTATACCTGTATGTAAAAAATACACTGCACCCAAAATATTTCATAGTTCAGGAACACTGATCAATCTAATAAACTTAATCCTCCCTATTCTGGTATTTTAAAAGAGTACTTAGCAAAATATTAAGCAACCTAACTAATAGGGTTGCAAACTCCCAACAAAAAAAAAATAGGGAACCACCCCACCCTCCACCTCATGATGCTTAATCGATGTAATCAACTTTAATTTGATGCAGGGTGAAAAAATGCACAGAAATAAAGTATTTTTCAAGAATAATTAAATAGATTCAACATCTTTCTTCAACAGAATTGCAGAATTCACAGATGGTACTTTCCCAAAGGAAAAGTACTATAGCTTACTAGGGTGTATTAGACTTAACAGTTACTATATACAGTAATGGACTTCTATACATTTTACATCAGATTAAAACTTTGGGTGTAAGATTCAGATAATTATTTATTAAAAGCTAGACATTTTAAATGAGAATAAGAAAGAAAAGTATGTCTTTGTGCCCCTTTTCCCTGTTCATGCCCTATCGGCCCCCCTGGCTAAACTTTGCTAGATCCGCCCCTGCACAGTTACCAGCCGTCAGCTACGTGAAAAGGATCCTGGTGTAGAAAGTAATATTAAATAAATTCTAACAACAGCTTATCAAGCTTAAACGTGCTGCTGTTGTCCAGCCGCTGGTTTCCTCTTTCTGGTGCAAAGTGGACCAAAACAAAGAAGAGAGACGGACTCGCGACAGAAAAGCCGATCAGCTGATCATTAAGCAGTTTCACGATTGAAGTAGCAACAGGAAGGTGAGGGAGAGAGAGGCAGTCGCTCCATATATCGGTTGTTAAGCTTAACATGGGAACGCTTTACAAACATTCAGAGATGAACTTACACACTTGCTTTACTTCTCTCTGGGATAACTTCCTCGGAGATGAAATGCTGGTTTGGTAGCGAGGCTACAAATACACACAACTGCTCTATCACCTGACGCACACTGCTCTGACATGCTGATGAGCCGAGTTACACCGTGTCGCAAGTTTTGTGAGGTGTTTTTGATATTTAATGGATCGGATTACATTTTTTATTTCTCGCCGATATCCGATCCAGTAATTTAGGTCAGTATCGGACCGATACCGATACGTAATATCGGATCGGTCCATCTCTACTATCAACACTGGTATTGGTATCGATACTACTGATATTTGGATTGATCCACCCACCTCTACTCTGTGGCATCCTTTAAAAACAGCTGAGAAATCTAAAATCTATTCAGAGAGGCATTTAAATAATGTCATTGTGTTTTGTGTTGTTTTCCTTGGTTCAGATGTTGTCTTTTTATTACCTCTGTAAAAGACTTTGTGACTGGTTCCTGTCTTAAAAACACATTAGTTTCTTCCTAAATGCTGCTTTTATCAGCTACATTGCTGATTTTGCATAAGGAGACAACCTGCAATACGTCCATCATGACATCTGCAGCTTCTTTTCTAACTTTTGGGTGTGATGGAGTAGGATCTTTAAGACTACTTTATTTAAATGTTTTGTCAGTTCCACTAAATTCATGTGCACGCCGGGCATAAAAACTAGCAGATGTTAATGTGCTTGGGACTTTTTAAATGCACCATAAATACATAATAGATTTTTTGGGGGGAATGCTCACATATTTGCAAGGGGTCACCACAGCAGATGGAAACGCATATTTGATTTGGCACAGACTTTTATGCCGGATGCCCATCCTGACATAAGCCTCCAAGGGATTTGTATCTCCTCCCCCCTTTAAAACAATCTCTCCAAGATCTTTAGGTGGATGTGTTAACCACCACGCTGTGGAGCCTCTAAATACAATATAATGACAACTTTTAAAATGATGACTTAAAAGAAAAAGTATTTTAACATAGCTAATAATAACGGTGCCCCTGTGAGAGCGATTATTACTGTTTCTTATGTAACAGTAAAAACTTAATCAGAATAATGTTTTCAGTTTTCCTCTTTAAAGGTACCTGATGCTCACATGCTGCATAGGAACCTTGATTATCCTTGTTTTTAGTCTTACTCCCCTCGAGTGGAGAAGCTGCGGTGTGTTCGAGATGATGATGATAATTAACCGATTAACATAAAAATCCTTTACAGTAACTCATAATATTGCTGACTGTGCACGTGTGTGAGGAAAGGTAAGAGAAGGTGTGTGACAAAAGGTAAGAGAAGGTGTGTGTTAATGCTGAGAGGAGAACTAAAGGGCCATTTATAGCTGTCATACGCTGACAACCATTACCCCTGCATTTACAATGCTCTCAGCACACACTGTCAGGAAGACTATGCGCACACACACACACACACACGCTCTTCCCGCTCTACCTTACAGAGCCTAATTATCGACACCTCTCTCTGTCGGATGAAACAAAAAAAAACTGCTCTATTTTCAGACTGATGGAGTCTGAAGTGTCTCTGTCGTTTCTCTTCTTCTTCTCCCCCTCTCAGCGTCTGTTGTCGTCTCTGCGCGATGCCTCACCCGCCGCCCACCCCCTTATCTGGCGTTTGATTCTCGACTTGTTAAATAAGACTCAAATTAAAACAGACAATGAGGAAAGTTTCCCCCTCACAGCCACTTTCATTTGTTTTGATTGTTATTCAGAGTCATGGATGGCGGTGTGTGTGCGTAGCGTGAAAATGGCAGCAAGTGCCATCTTGTCTTTGAGGCCTGCTTCATTAGTTGTCAAACAGAACAGGCGTGCTCACCCCTGGCCCTGGTGTGTGTGCATGTGTGTGTGTGTGTGTGCATGCTGGGTGTTTGGGATCAAGTGGTATCTCTGCAGCTCTGCAGAATTTGTTTTATGGGAGGTCAGTTCAACTTATCCAAGCCCTGATTCATTATTTGTTCCTCTGCCCTGATGTAGCAGTAATGTTATATCGCGTGTGTGTGTGCATATGTATTTGCGTATGCATGTGTGTGAAAAATAGTAATGCATTTCTACATGGCATTTCTGTCTTGTGTGTTCAGTTTTAGTTGGACAAGGAGTCCACACAAAAATTGGATCTAACCATTTAACCAGCATTTACGTGCGTGTGTAGCTGTGCGAGCACGTCCACTTATGTGATTGTTGGCACTCTCTGGTGAGCAGGTCACCTTTCAGAACATTCCAGAACAATATAAACATTAATATAAAACCGAACATGCACGTTCTTTCAAACACTTGGTGCTTGGCGAATAAACCAGCGAGAGAAAAGAGTCGATAGATTTAATTTAGTCAGAACCAAAGCTGTATGGATGAAGCAAGGAGAAGAACTGAGATTAATTATAACCTCAAAAATATCCTCAAGTAGCAAAGATGTCCTGGTAAATTCCTCAAAATCTAAGTTATTCAATTTCATATCAGTTGGTTTTATTATTCTCTGTGGTAGGGATTACTTTAGGCTAAAGGCCAAATGTGTGCTTCATTCACTGACAGATACATTGGTAGGAGTTTATTTTGCCAGAAAATGCCTTTAAATATAAGTTCATGTAAATAGTGTGAAGGTATTTTTTAGACTCACCTATTGTTAATGCAGCCGTTCACACTGACTGCGTAATTTCACAGGACAAATTTGCGTCACTTATTTTTTCAGATCGAGCTTGATGGTTCTGATTTCTAACATGTGAATAAACAGATTTGACCAGTCAGATCACTGCATTTGGAACCACAAGTGTGCTTCTAGCTCCAAATGTGCACTGGTACTGATTATACAATGCTATAGAAATAGTAAAACAATACTATTTTACCTCACACACACAGCTAAATGCTGCTCCATGTCAGTAAGCTCTGAAATGATTTCTATGCCTGCTCAGATGAGGTCCCGACTCTGCCAACAACGGCCCACTGACGACCGAAAGCAGTGATTCAGCTTCAACTGCTGGATCAAACCATGAAATTCTCCCTGCTGCTGCCTTGTCAATAGAACTTTGTGAACCTAGAACCTCCATTTCTTCTTTAGAAACATCAGGATCAGGATATATGTTACATGACAACATTGCAATATATAAAAATTCAGATTTTAGTGTCATTTTTTGCAATGCACTAAAAGACTTAAGGGCTCCTTTGCATATAGATGCACAAATTTAGTTATTCATCCGAGTATTAGCATCACATTTATACTAGCTACATGGCAGTACCGTATTTGTGCATGACTTTTTTAAAATAAAAAAGTAATAGTTATAGCCCTCCGTGAATCGCTACCTTATCGTGGTGGAGGGGTTTGTGTGTCAAGGGATCCCAGGGGCTATGTTGTCTGGGGGCTTTTGCCCCTGGTAGGGTCTCCATGGCAAATTGGTCCTGGGTGAGGGACCAGACAAAGAGCTCTTCAGAAGACCCGTATGAAAAGAACATCGGTTTTTACCCTGCCATAGGGTTCAGGGGCCTGAAGGCCGGGGAGGGCTGGCGGCGTTGGTGGCCTTATCCATGGGGCCCGGCCGGGCACAGCCCGAAGAGGAGACATGGGCCCATCCTCCCGCAGGCCCACCACCCCAGAAGGCCCGTAGGGGTCGGGTGCAATGTGTTGGGCGGTGGCCAGGAGGCGGAGGCCCTGGCGGACTTTGTTGCCAAGACTGGCAATAGGGACATGGAATGTCACCTCTCTGGTGGGGAAGGAGCCTGAGTTAGTCGTGAGGTTGAGAAGTACCGGCTAGATATAGTCGGGCTCACCTCTCACGCATGGCTTGGGCTCTGGAACTGTCTCCTGGAGAGGGGGACTCTGTCTCAGTCTGGAGTTGCCCCTGGTGAGAGGCGGCGGGCTGGGGTGGGTATTCTAATATCCCCGACTTGCTGCCGATGCGTTGAGATGGATGAGAGGTTTGTTCCCTCGCCTCAGGGTCGGGAATCCTGACTGTCATCTGCGCTTATGCGCGATGGCAGTTCAGAGTACCCATTTCTTAGAGTCCCTGGGGGTGCTGGAAGGTGCCCACCTGGAGACTCTGTTGTCCTACTGGGAGACTTCAATGCTCATGGGTACCGAAGCGAGACCTGGAGGATGATTGGGAGGAACGGCCTCCTGATCTGAACCCGAGTGGTGTTTTTGTTATTGGACTTCTGTGCAAATCACAGTTTGGCCATGTAGAACACCTTGTTCAACATAAGCCATAAGTGCACGTTGCATTAACTACTTTTGTAACGTATCAAGACCTGCGAAACTTCTGGACAGAAAATATAATGAGCTATCAGATCACCACCTGGTGGTAGTTGGATCAGGTGGCGGGGAGGGCTGGACAGAGTTATGATGTGAATGATGTGCTGGGGCGTCTAGCAAAGGCCCCATCCGCGATCTTACAACCTCCGGCAGAGCTTCAACAACATTCCGAACTGCAAATGAGTCCGAATGGACATGTTCAGCGTCTCCATTGCATCTGCATTGATCTTGTGAGGTCAGGAGTTAACATGGTGGTAATCCCGAACTAAATTGGACACCAGAGGTGAAGGGAGCACTCAGTGCACATGACAGCTGCACATCAGAGTGCTGAAAACTTTAAACTTGATCCACTTAAAAATGACACCCAGGAGGAGCATTTAAGTCTCATAATGTTCAGTAATGAAGATATATAGAAATAATTGCAGTTTCTGGCCAAAACAAATGTACATAGCGAATATCAAATATTCTTTGAGATAAAATATCCACAAACAGAACTCCATTTGCTAATCTGTGTCTGTCATTTATACACAGGTTCTTTAGTACAGACATTTGACATTGCAAACCATTTTATCTATAAAGCAATACAGGATAAATCTCCAGCTTACCTCTGGATTTCCTTGTCTGTCTGAGTGCCAATTGTTACCACCTATCTAAACCGTTGTTTTTTTGCATGCTGGGTTTTCGACTGATCTGGAGAAAAGCAGCCTTTTCTATACCTTCAAATAATACTTTCAACATATACTTTCAAAATTTCAATGTATACAAATTATTTTGGCTTCATCAGGTTTAAAGTTCGCAGTATAAAAAATGAGGATCAAGAGATGTTGTTTTTGGAATGCTTGAGAGGAGTTCCTGCCCCAGTACTTGTTGTTGCCTTGTTATATCAAGTCCTTGCTTATCTAATATGTTGTGCATTTGTATTGTTGCCAATCTTGATCTTAATGGTACTTAGTAGTGAAATGAAGGTAAATTTCAAAGGGTGGCTAAAATAATAATTAGCGCTCCTCCACAGACTTATCTACAACAAGGATGGGCGCCTAGGGTGACAACCGCAGTGCAGCAGCTGTCGTTATTATCATGTGGGATGAACCAGAGGGAGGTCTGGGCAGTGCCACCAGCAGACATAAAGCGGATGAGGATGAGGATAGTTATAGCCCCCAAATCACAAATTTATCTTTACTGTTAATCCTTTGGACACCAACAATAGTAGGGGCCCTTATGTCTTGTTCAGCACATTTAAAGCTGGCTGATCCACAATACAGTTAAAGGCTATCTTCCCAGAATAGCTTTTATGGTTTTACCATGCCTATTCATTTATCAAAATTTGTCATTAAGGGTGCGAATGAAAGTTGGTCTTTATGGGGGAATGAGTTTAAAGCATGGCTGTAATGACCTCACAGGAGATGAGAACTCTCTCTAATAACCTAACACAAAAATACCCTTAAAAATTTGAACTTTATACCTGAAAGGAAACTTAATAAGTTTCCTTTTTTTTTTTGGATAGTAAATAAGTGTCAGATGAGTTCAACAAAGGACATAATTAACTGCTTTAACAAACAAAACTCCCAAGAAAATATATGGTATCAGGACAGAGAACAAAAGTTATGATGAATATGTATTACAAGTGATTATAAAAGGCAAATGATCTTGTGAAGTGGATCTGAGATTTAGCTCATGCACATGAATCTGACATCAGAGTGCTGAAAACTGGACCACTTAAAAATGACACCCAGGAGGACATTTAAGTCTTAATGTTCAAAGACTAGAAATAAGCCTTTGGGACCAAATGTACATAGGTCATTCAGATGATCGAACTGATAGTAGTCTGTGTCTTCATTTATACACATTTTTTACTACAGCTATTTGACATTGCAAACCAACTTATCTATAAAGCAATACAGGATATTCCAGTTACCTATTCACCTGCTTTCCCTATCTAAACTTGCTTTTTATTGTGCTGCAGGTTTTGACTGATCTGGAGAAAACAGCCTTTTTCTATACCTCAAAATAATACTTTCAACATATACTTTCAAAATTTCAATGTATACACATTATTTTTGAATTTAAAGGCAGTATAAAAAAATGTGGTGAAAGAGAGATGTTGTTTTTCTTGAGAGGCTCCCAGTAGGGTTGCCTTGTTATATCAAATTTCAGTCTAATATGACATGCATTTGTATTGTTGCCAATCTTGATCTTAATGGTAGTTAGTAGTGAAATGAAGGTAAATTTCAAAGCACACTAAAATAATAATTAGCGTTTTAAAACAGACTTATCTACAAATTAGGAACAAGCAGTGCAGCAGCTGTCGTTATTATCAGTGGGATGAACCACAGTGGAGACGACAATCCACCAGCAGATATGCGAACACCACCGTGTGCACAAACACTACATACGGTCAATAGTAGGGGCTTCACAAGCTTGTTCAGCACATTTAAAGCATCCACAACAAGTTAAAGTCTCTTCCCAGAATAGCTCACTTTATTTGTATTCATGTAGCACTTTTCAAATGAAAGTTGCATGTGATGAATGGAACAACAAATACAAAAATTTAAATGATTATAGGTTAGTAGTTGTCAGATTGTTGGAACAAGGAAAAAAAGATTTTCTCCAGAAGAGAACAAGTTGATAAAGGTCTTTACTGATTATAAAAGGCAATATGAATCTGAGATCCTCATAATGTGATTGTTGGGGCCTGGACTGAAAAGACTCTCTCCTCTATATCTAAAACCTTTGAAACAATTCAGATGATCGTGATAGTCCTTTGTTCTTCATTTTTCACTCGACTTACATACACTCTGCATTTAAATTACAACAGCATTCTCTTTTCAGTCGTGCAAATCTCCAAAACACATCGGATGTTATTTAAACCCTGATTCTGATAATATCTCCTTGTTAAATCTCAGTCCCAATGCCTTTGTGGGGATACTGGAAATTACAGGAGTGTGGACATCAATCATGTAGTCAACATACACACACTGACATGGCAGATAAAACGCGATGAACTTTGAACACATTAACATAACTCTGAGTAACAAAATAAGGATTTAGCGCTTTAAAAAAAAGCTGGGGCAGATGTGGAGAACTGTCCTCTTTCATCATCCACATCACTGGATGAGTAACCTACTCTTACTCATTTCATCAAGCAGAGTAATTTGAACAGCTCAATCCCTTAATTTGCTAATATTGCTAATATTTACTAACATTATTTCAGGCTCCCTAATGTGATGTTCACATTAGTAAAAAGGCAGTTATACTTTGTCCAACTGGAAACAAGTTTTCTGACACATTTCAACACCGCCTGGATTATGTTTCTGTATAATCATTCAGCTTTATGTCTCGAACAACACTGATCTCGATTTATTTCCTCAGCACTGTTTTGAAAAGTACTGAGTAAATACACCAGAAAGACCACAAGTTGTTTTAAACATTGCATTTGAGAGAAAAGTTGGGGTCTTTCCCAATGAGGTCAGCACAGGGAAATTCTTCTGTGAGCCACTTGAGGAACTGAATGATATTTGATGCACTTTTACAGCCACTTTAACAATAATGAATATGTGTGAGGATATGAAACATTTGATTTTTGGGAAAACTGTATAAAAACAACATATCAAATAATGAGAAATTTGTTTTTTAAATTTGTTTTTCCTTTTTTTAAAAATTGAAATTGTTTTAAATATGCACACAATTTGACACAGCAAACCAGACCATATTTACCAGTGTACTGCATTACCTCTAATTAGCTTTTTTCCTATACAGTCATGCTGCTGCTTGCATGCCCAAATTATGGAGTTACAGACCCTTGGGCACAACTGTTTGATGGTGCCAAGCCAACTTGTTTTGAGAGTGAGACGTTTTATTTTCTTTCTTCTTCTTTCTATTCGTTTTTTTGTTTGAGAGGTGCAGCTGGTCCTGCACTGATGAGGGCAGTCTGACTCCTTTATTTAGATCCAGTCAGTTTGAGGTCATGAATCCACTGTGATTGTGAGCTGCTAACCTCCGGATGTCATTGCACTGAGCATTTTATCCTGAATTGGTTGAATTAAAAATGGCAGTTTTATTAAAATTTCTGTTTTCCTCTCATGACTGTTTCATTCACTTTGGAACCCGATAGACACGCCGGTCCACCATGTCCATTTCACGCTTCGCCTCTCCCTCTTTGAGCTCTCTGGCTTTTAGTTAAATATAGGACTTAAATGATTTGCAAATCATTGTATTCTATTTTTTTGGAAAAACAGGGTCATACGCTGGCTTCAACATAGGCTTCTTGTTGTTTGTACTTGCTCCAATCTCATGGTCAAACTTAAAATAACCATCAAATAGAGACTGACCAAAGTTACATCACTTTGTGAAGATGTTCTTACTTGAAAAGCAAGGAACTGGTTCTCAGTAGGACACACACACACACACACACACACACACACACACACACACACACACACACACACTGAGTCCAAATGCCAACTTTCCATTCCATTCATCACCTTTCCTCTCTGGTCCCACGCTGCTCTGTTGGAGTAAATAAATAAACAGAGGGAGTGACGATGTGTGTAGAAGAGGAAGGTGATGGGAAGGCTATTGGAGGAGGTATTAACTCAATCATTCATCAGCTCATGTATCAGACCACCCTTCCTATTTATCTCTCTTTGCAGGGTGCTGAGAGACTGGATGTTTTCCTGAGTACCTTCTTTTCTCTGGCTTCGATTCTGTCTTGATGTTTACATCTCCATCTTTCCCTCCTCTGTCTCTACTGTCTGCTCTTTCCAGAGGATAGATCACGGTGAGTATGCAGCCAGTAACTCAGCATATCAATCACTGTGCTGCACTGAGATGGCTGACTGGAGAGCAGTTCAGTGAGTGATGCCACTAGGAGGCTCCACTCCATATTCACCCAGGAGTTCTCATCTCAGAGCAGTGAGTTTCTGCCTGTTTTAATCTGCACCACAGACATTGGACCTGACTTCTAATTACTGCACCACTTTGTCCCACAAATAATAAGAAACATATTTTGTGTTATTTTTGCTTTGCAATGTAATGGCCATGAAAAAGAGCTTTAAACTTACGAGATGAAGTTCTGTTTAAACAGGAGAAATTAACCCTCAACTTGATGATCTTTCTAGTACCGATTCTTCCACAGAGCTTTGTTTTTAACACCGTTTGTTCATATTAGAGTCTTTTATTTGCTATAATATATGCAATTCTATTTATTGTTTGTGTACTGATAAGTTGGATAATTTGATGTATTTGGGTTTTTTTTCAAACCTGGCTTCTCATCACCATTTCTTTTTAAACTGTACAAGGAACACATGGATAGCTGTCAATGAGATATTTGCCACATCACTGTAAGGGAATATTTATTGCACTTGGTGATAAATACAGTTACCGTGATAGCTTTGCGCTGGTGGTTGATGCTGGGGTTTTGTCATCATTTTCAATTTTAAGTCACAGTTTTGCTAGGTTTGAAGAAATGTTCCGATTTGTCTCAAAACACACCTTTCCATGAATGTTACTGAGTTTTAGCAAAGCCCATTCTTGCAGAAGGACCTGAAGAGAGACCTCTTTGTACAACAACTACCTGGAGTTTGTGTTTATTTTATCCATGGTAAAGTCCTTTTAACAGCTTTGAAGGGAGTCTTTCACATATAGAAACCGTCAGGAGGTGAACTTTGTACAATGTACAAACAAAAGAAATCATTAATTTCATAAGAGAAAAGATGCATTGTACCAAATGTAGCTACTAGCTTATTTCCATCTACAGAACTGTTACATTGCTGGCTGTAAAGCTCTTTTCTATAACTGTAGCATGCTCAATATTTAGCTTAGTATTTGTGATGCAATGTGAATGCCTGAATGTCTTGGCCAACCAGTCTACGTGTGTTTTTGTGAACAGCAACAGTTGGACTCAATCCCAGTAAGAGTTGAACTCCGCCTGGGCTGCCCTTTGTCACAGATTTTGTTCATAACTCTTACAGTTATAATTTTTAGGCACAGCCTGTGGGTGGAGGGTGTTGGGTTTGGTGTGTTTTGGATCTCCTTTTCTTGGCTTCATTAAACAGCGACCTCCAGCTTGCACTGGAGTGATTTGCAGTCAGGCATAGGTTAGGATTGAGTCTGATTGATGAGATTGGTTGGTGTAGTGTTTGCAGTGATGTGGATGCTGTATAAGTCTGTTGTGTTATAGAGAGAACTGAGTGTGAAAGTGAAGCTATTGATTTACCAGTCAATCCTATGGGTATGAGCTCTGGGTAGTGACCAAAAGATTGAAATCACAAATACAAGTGTCCAAAATGAGCTTCCTCCAAAGGGTGACTGGGCTCTCCCTTAGAGGTAAGGTGATGAGCTTGGTCATTCAGGAAGATCTCAGAATAGCACCACTACTTCTCCACATTGAAAGAAGACAATTGACATGGTTTGGCTACCAGGACGCCTCCTGGGTGCTTCTGAAGTGAGGTGTTTCTTGCATGTCCAACTCTTGAGGAGGCCCTGGGATAGACCCAGGACACGTGGAGAGTTTACATCTCTAGACTGGCTTGGGAACGCTTCGATGTGCCCAGCCAGAAGAACTTGGGGGAGTTGGCTTACTAAGAGGTCTTCTTTGCTTAAACTGCTTCACCCACAACCTGAACCTGGATAACTGACAGAAAATGGACGTATCACAAGCTTTCAGCAAGAAAACAGATATGCACTGGAACTGCATATAATAACCTCATGGTGGAGGTTATTGCAAGCTATACCTAATTGATTGACACATCCTGCTCTGTGACCACAGACATGTTGTAAGCTGCATATTTGTAGAACTGGCTCACTAGACTCACAATGTACCACTTTTCTTTGGAGATATCAGTTTAGCCAAATTACATGGCTTATTTCAGATTATTTACAGGTAAACTACACAGAGTCAGGTCTACGTGCACGCTAGACTTACGTTGAGAGTGCTAGCAGCCCTCAATCCATTATGTATAATTATGCAGTCTATAAGTGTAATGGTGTATGGGTTTGTGTGTGCATGTGAGTGTGTCCTGGCCTGACGTTTTAGTTTTAAATAAATGTTTTGTTAGAATGCAATATAATGGCCAAATATGAATAGAATTTCATAATGCACAACAATCATTTTTTAAAATTAATCTTCTCTTTCTGTTTATCTTTCCTTTCCTTACTTGTGTCTTCCAACAACACACACACACAAACATGCACACACACACAAACTGGTAATGAAGTAGGTAATGCAGTCCAGCTCTCTCTAAAATACAACACAATTACGACAGATTACTGTGCAATAGCTTCCACATGGTTCACAGAAAGTGGGACTACCACCCTCACAGTGAGTGTGGTAGGTACTTTCCTCTGTACCGCCATCAGCACAGCTACCAGTGTATTCAATGCACTCTACAACAACATATTCTGAAGTGGACAAATCTCATGCACAAATAGGGGGGAGGCATGTTGTAGGTCTGCTTGTGATTTGTGTGTTTTTACGATAGAATTAAAGTCTGTTGGTATTAAATCTAAAACATAAGCTGAGCTTAGCTTTTTCTCAGTTTTTGTAAACATGGCAGCAATGCATTAAAAATTTGTTCATGTTGCAATCAAACACAGTGCTGCCAGTCAGAGAGGAGTTACATTGCCAACTATCCAGATGGGAAAAAATCCACCTCTGGAACACGCACTTCCATTTCAGCACGCACATCAACCCTAACAGAGGTGCCAGACAATCACAGTTCACTGCAGGTGCTGATCAGAAATGCTGGAATCCAAGGGAGGCCAAAGAAACACCTTGAAAAGCTGATCGAGCACAGCAACGTGTGCGATAGTGAGCGCTGACATGCAGCTGCTGCACGAACTGTGCGTGTTGAAACTTTCCCCCCACAGAATGGCATAAGAAGGCAATTATTTTATATGATCTGCCAGAGAGCATCATGTAGAAATACTGCCCGAAACACTTTTGCAGTACCGTGAGTATTTTTAGTGTGGCTGTCTGCCGGCAGCCATACTACCACACTCGACTTACATGGCCACAAAATATGTACAGCATGTTTCATAGCATAGCATATTTCATTACAGAAACAGCTCAGTGTCCTTTCGTGGAAGGGAGACTGATAATATTTGACATACTCAGTTTAAAGAATAGGTTAATATTAATTTGAAAACAAATGAATGGCATGCTTGTGGTTGTGCAGAAAACACACAATTACTGGAGTAATATGTGATTCAAACAAGCAATCTTCGAGAAAGAATAGCTATGATTCTTGCATTATATAAGTCAGCAAGCAGAACCCTATATCACCTCCAAAATAAATACAATTACAGTATATTTTAATGGGCTCCAGGAATGTGTATAAAACCTGAAAAGTCTGCTGGTGTGAGGCCACTCAGAGGTTGCAAAGAGTCAGTATTTCTTCCTGCTAGTCCCAAAGACAGATTATTATAGTATTCTGATTGTTGATTTAAATCGGATAAATAAAATCCTTATTTTGATATGTAAAGACACAAAAACACCAGTTTGAGTCCCTTTTTAAATTTTCTACCTCAGCAAACAAAGACAGCCTGAAGGGTTTGAGACTTAAGAAAGGGAAGATAAAAGGAGAGCATGTGCATTAAGTTGTGAGATGAGCGTAAATGTCTGCACTGCACCTGGACAGGTGAATGATGAATTAACCCTTCAACCAACCGCAGGAGAGCAGCCTCCATCAATCCATCAGCAGAGACAGCCGACCACCAATCACACTGCAGGGTGGAGCAAAGATCTGCCCTCTTTCTAGCTGGATACTCAGACACAAACTCCGTACGAGCGAGGCTCACAGATGTAAATCAACTCGAAGAGAAAGAATGTGGACTCGAAGTAAATGAAACACACAACTTTCTCCTAAGATGAACTCACAGTTTCGCGCTCCTTTTTCTTCCCCCGCAACAAACAAACAGACATTTCTCAGCTCATTTTTCCTGTGCTTTCCCCGCCACATTCTCAGGCTGTCCCACTGCAATGCCAATGTTTTCGGTAGAGTAACATATCAGACCTAACCCAAACCAGAACCTGATGCTGAGGCTGCAACCACAGGAGAAAAACAATGTAAGACTTCAGGGACCCCCACAAGTCCAGGAGGCATATGACCCTTCTGTCTTCGCCAGATTTGATTTTATTTAGTCTCTGTGTTACTCTGCTCTCGTAGTTTGTCTTTCTGTACCTCGTGCTCCTCAGTGGTGGTGATGTGTGGTAGACCTCAGACTATTGTGTTGCAAAAATGAAAGTTTTTCTAAATAGACCCCAGTCTATTCTATTTATGGGAGACGAGCAGGCCGCAGCATGTTTTTTCTAACATGCAGATTACATTCACATCTGCCTTTTATTCTGTGACCAGGGTTTTGCTCGTTTCTCTATTTTTGTTGACCAGCAACTGTAGCAAGGTAAAATAATGTGTACTCTTTTTGAACTTTTAAACTAGTAATTTAACGGATTATTTAGCATATTGTAACTTTCTTGTTTTCTCAGTTTTAGCCAGAGTTATTCTCATCAATGCAATTTAACTTACAAGTTAACTGCTGAGATGTGGAGAATCGGCGTCATTAGAATGGAAAGGAAGTGAAAATTACTGAATAAAGTGCTTTTCTAATCTTACCGACCACCTAAAGCACTTTTCACTACAAGTCTTTATTCCATGCACTTTATCTGCCTCACATCCACAGCCAATTTAGAATCACAGATTTACCAAACATGCATATCTCTGCAGCGTGGGGCGGACCCAAAGTAGTGGGTGTACCCAAAGGAACATGCAAACTCTGTACAGAAGGGCCCCATCTACGCAGCAGAATTAACCCAAAACCTATTTGCCAGGAGGCCAGTTGTAATGAATTTTGTCTTTTGGTTGACATTTTGATACAATCACTTTTGCTTTACCCCCAGAAAAAGTCAGTTTGATCATTTTGATATTTGCTAACTACGTGTCCTGCAGTTAAGATGCTTGTTTGTTGTTTTTTTTCTTCCATTTAATAATTTCTCAGATGTCACTATTTTTTTTGATAAAGTTGTAACATATGCCAAGTAGTAAAATGTTTTTTTTTTACATAGTAACAAAAATATTGATCGCAAGATTGATTAAACCTACAATAGATAACTTTTGTTTTTCTACAGATTCTAAACGGCGCTGTCGCAAAGATGTGTTATCAAGACAGCAAACAGAGTGATGAGCACATAAAAATAACTTGTCTTTCATGATCATATCTACTTCTTTTTACAAGCTAGATTTTAGCGCTCCTTATTTTATAAAGGTGGAAAGAGGTGCTACAGGTAGCTGTTGATGGTTAGCAACACGGCTAATGCTGTGCAAAACCCTAAAAAGGCACATTTAAAATCTAATGACGAATTTCAATAGTACACTACAGTCATAGGAAACTACTCAGTTAATAGCCATGTTTTGTGACTGATCAGTAGGAATAATGGCTGACTGTCTGTTTTGAAGCTCCTTAACTCCCTAAGCTCTCTCCATTGTGTGAATGCTTGTCTCAGGCTAACCCTCACTTTGTCTTCTGCTACTCTCTATCTTCTTCTTTGCTGCTTCTTCTTATAAAGCAGCTCCTTGTCTTTGAAATGGCTGTGTTTTGTTAAGGTGTTCATTTATCTGCAGGTATCCCCCAGTATCAGTTAGCTAAAATGAAAAACTAAACAAAGCTAATTAAAAACTAAAACTAGATGTCAAAAGCATTTTATTTAACTGAAATAAAAATAAAAATAGACTTAAAAATTTAAAACTAAATCAATTTGTGAGCTTGTAAAAACAAAGCGTTAATATCCCTAGTTTCAGTCATAATAAATCTGATAAAAAATTGTTATCACAGTTTACCTGATGAGACTGCTTATGTAGTAGTGTTTGATTAGACTCTGGATTTCTATAAGACTGTGAGTCAATTGCTTTCAAAACATTTCGGTTTTTATTTTAATACCTTTGCTGATTTTCTTGAATCTTACCTCTGCCATATGCCTGCCATACTATAATACTTAAAAAGACTAAAATGAACACTGAAAATAAACACTAAAGCTGAATCTCTAGTGTTAGCCAAATATCAAGTGGTGCTTGGTAGTGACGTACTTCCTTTTTGCTGTAAATCAGATCTGATTAATCATGGGAAAATTCCAGTCTGGTGGCAGCACTGACAAAAAGATTTATAGGCAACCAACCTAAATGGTGATAGTGTCATAAAAAGATTTGCAGTAAAATGCACAAAATTACTTTCAGAAATGAAGTAAAAACCTACAGCGGGATGAGCAGTACTTGATTACATGGTAGTTTCCACCACTGGTAGAAACAGTGACCAGAAGCTTGAAAACAAAACATACTTTGTAACAAACCAGAAATATGAAATAATAAGAAAAGAACTGCCGAAATTATTGGTTACAGTCTGTTATAGGTGTCGTTGTTAGGAGGCTGTGGTTTGTGTCGTGCATTAATAAAGTAAAAAATTAGTTTAAAATGAGTTTCTAGGTCATTGAGTGGAGATTCCTCAGTGTGTGGAGCAGCTTAGGTCAGTGACAGACTTTCTCTGGCCTCTCAGGTTTCTGTTGTCATATTTCTGGGAAATTGATGCAATGTTTGGAAATCAGGCTGCAGTCAGGCAGGGTGGATCTCACTTTCAGTTTGTGTGTGTGTGCATGTGTGGTGTGTAACAGTATGTGTGTGCAGTGTCTATGTCTTCTGTCTTCACCAGCTCTGTTCAGCCAGAAATGATTATGTCATTACGGCATTCAGAGGATGAGAGGTAAAAGTGCGCACGCACACACACATACGCTCAGTTTCCTCTTGTCCTGGTCTCTGTCAGTCATGCACGCCGCTTTCACTTCTCAGTCTTCTGATGTCATTTGGGAGTGGATTGATGGGCAGAGGAGGACAGATACACACACACACACACACACACACGCATAGTCTCTCACACTCACACAGAGATCTGGTGGGGTGTTAATAACAAATTATGAGTTTTTAATGCCTAACACTGTGGCTGATCCAGAAAGAAAAGTCAGGCCAGCTAGCTGTTAATCAAACCAAACTATAAATGTTCCCTTATGTGTGTCTGTGTGTTTTGCTCACCTCATTTGTGATTCCTGTGTCTACACAAACACAGTTCACAGCGGGCGTCAGATACACACGCATGCTGCTTGTGCAAGCAAACACTCAAACACAAACAGCATGGAAGAAACTTAGAAGAGAAATTAAAAGACTGGAAAACATGGAGGAGAAAGTCAGAATGAGAGAGGGGAGGGTTAGAGGAAGAGGTGAAGATAAATACAGAAAGAAAGTGATGCAGATAATAGCTTCCATATGAGAATGTCAAAGCTTTTTCCTGCTTGCTTCTTGCTGCAATCATATCAGCAGTCAGGCTTCATAAATTTGAAGTATGCAGCGAGTTTCAGGATCCAACTTCCTTTACATAAACACCCCTTAGAAAAACAACCGAGTTGGACGTTACTGTGTGAGTCTGCGTGTGTGTGTCCACATGTGAGAGTGCACATTGTATGGTATTCAGATATGTGTGTATGCGGTTTTGCAGACAGAATGGATTTGGTATATGTGTGTGTAAAGTTGTCGCTGTATAAACAAGATTTTTAATATTCCTAATGATGGCGATGATGAGCTTTATTTGTTTTGAAAATTTTTCCCCACAATTTTATGCAACGATACGAGCAAAGCGACAGGATATTGGACACTACATTGAAAAATAATCTTGCCTCCTCGAACCAGAACCGACGCGCCGTTTAGGGGATGAAGCTTCACATCACTTCCACATGGAAAACATATTTAATTATATCTCTGCATCAAAAGCATTGCACGTTGAATTACTTGTGCTTCTTTTGACTCTGATTCTATGACTTTTGACCAGGATGTCAAGATTTCTACATCTGTTGCCTGTTAAACATTGCAAACTAATCCGAGCAGTTGAGTCTTGCAGGAAAAAACTTGTTTAAATGTTTAACTGAAGCACCACTGAGAAAAAGAAAAAAACAGATAATGATAATAACAAATTAGGTTACATTAAGAAGGGGGTGCATGTCTATAAGAGTGTAGCTCTGCACTGATGGGTTAAAGTCTAAGGCAGAAGATGAACCGCTCAGTCCCTGGTGATATATTTTTCTGTGCTTGCTGTAGCAGGAGAGCAGCAGGAGATTTAACCTTGCACAGTGCTTGGTGTAACACACTTGAGCCATGGTGCTCTGAAAGAGGCTCCCAGAGGCTGCTGTGGGGGTCAGCGGAGGCTGCAGACCTCCTGCATGAGCACTCAGCTGGCAGCAGCGAGCTTCAGAAGGCTACACTGGGGATGTGTTGAGAAACTAAAAACACTAGGAATGTGTGTGTGTGTGTGCTCTGAGCTCCCTATGCTCAAACATTCACACATTAGCTAATATCAGGAGTTAGGTTACACACATGTGCCACACGCGCACACACACATACACCCACACATCCCATGTTGACTGGGCAGAGGCATTACTCATTTGGCTCCAGTTCAACACCAACACTCAGAGAGATAGAGAGGATTATGGAGGAGTGAGCTCTGCCCTGAGAGGTTAGAGTGATGAACGCAGCTTGTAAATAAATGTTTGTTTTGCTACTTTTTTTAAAAATGTGGGTTGAATAAAATACTGTAATCGTAATTCAAAGTAGGCTCAGGTCAAAAATCCTTATTTAGTGTGAATGTTGAGATAAAAGTATACAGAGGCACCATAACTGATGTGATTGAAGGTATTCTGTAACAGGAAAAGCACTTTCTTTGAAATAAATTTGTAAATTTCCAGTGAAGCGTTAGAGCAGGTCATCGAATAATATCAAAGTGTGTTTGTTACAGGCAAATTGTATGTAAGCCATTTTACACTGCTTCGCTGTTCCCATACAACAAATGTGAAAGAACACAGCGCGTCCTGAATGAATGGCTGGCGCTTGCACAAGCTTGCATCAACTTTGGACGTGTCAGGATGATGATTCAGGGACTTTTCACCACATTGACTGAAATTTGTGCCATGGACCACAAAACTACTGGTCCTGTTGGTCTGAATGTAAAAGTGTGGCTATGTCGTGCCACCTTTCAGCCCATGCAGTCATTCCTTGCTCAAGTAATGCAGCTACATCACTTGTTGTTGTAGGAAGGCTAAGAACACTGAACATAGGTGATTTTTGTAAGTCTAGTATGGACCTGTGATGCAAAAGTGGATTTTATAATCTGTTTCATTCCTTTTCATTTGCACAATTGCACACTGATATATGCAATAGATCCAATGTGGCTCTAGATTGCAGCCAATCCTGTTGTGCTGCTGACATACAGCCAGTGATGACTAGGCTCAAATCACCAACTGCTGCTACTGTAATGCTGGTCCATTGTTTTTTTTAAGTCCAAACACTAAGGCAAACTTTTCCAACAGAAAAAAAACATCATTGGAATGAAGACAAAGTCTTTAGAAATATGCTACATCAACATTACATCATTAAAAGTTTCTTCAGCTGCTGGTTGAATCTGTTCCAGCACACTTGGTGTGAGTGGATGTACAGATGGGAGTTTATCCTACAGCCTTCATTCGTCCGGTTTTTCTGTAAGGTGAACATTAACTCATGACTGTAGCATTTTACTTTTACATCCAGCCTTTAGCACATTTACTGGACAAACAGTGCGCTGTGGGTGGGCCAAGCATGTGTCTATGTGTTCTGTGTTACCCCCAAGGGGTCGAGATGATGTCACTGTAGACTGACCGACACACACACACACACACACACACACACACACACACACACACACACACACACACACACACACACACACACACACACACAGACAGAGTCATCACCATGAAAAACTAAAAGAATTTCTTTGGTTTCATGGTGATTAATACAGTGAACTCATCCTTACTCATCCTTGTCCTATTCCACACATTTTGGGCATCAGCTCATCTCAACTTCCTGAAAGTGGGAGATGACATGATGCAGCAGATCTAAAAGATACAAAAGCAGCCCAAAAATTATTTTGCCAATAGATTGAATTTAAATAGTAGATGTTTCTAAAACTTGATACTTTTACTCGCAAGCAAGCCAAGTTTTCAAATCTATAAACTATAAACTGATAATTCATATTTGTAAAGTTGTACTGTAGATACAGTACTGTGCCAGAGTCATATGTTTCACTTCCAAAGAGACTGACTTTCTTGTCATTTATAAAGAGGTCTTGAACCAAAGTTTCTATTTGGACATTGGCTGATTTTTGACTCATTTTTAATCCAGTCTTTGTATCTGATCATTATCATTATCTTTTTTGTTAAGTCAATCAGGCACACTGACGCAGCACAAAAAGAGCACCTCATTCAAGTAATGAACCTGTGTTGTGTCTACATGTAACAGACATGCTGTTTCCCAAAGAACTTAAAGGAAACTGGAGGACAAAAGTAGAAGTGGCAGACCTAAAAACTACCTACAGGAGATGAACAGTACCTTAAAGTCAGATGCTTAGGAAACAGGAAGAAATCCAATAAAGACCCGTCCCTGACACAAAACTTGGCCCTTCAGTTGATCCACATCTGATGAGACTTCACTGAAGCTTCATCAGAAATGGTTTCAGTGGAAGGGTGGCTGTTAAGAAGCCATTTCTAAGGAAAGGAAACAGGGAGAAAAGGCTGAGGTTTGCCAAATTACACAAAACAAAATCCAAATATGAAACTTCTGACAGTAGCCTCCAGAACTCTCTCTGAAGACTACTTAAAGACATTACGAGAAAGATAAGATAAGAGATAAGATAAGATAATTCTTTATTGTCATTGCACAGTCATACATAGTACAGTAGTACAATGAAATTGGAAAAACTGTCCTACGTCGGCACTACATATAACACAACATGACACGATATGACACATCACAACGCAACACAAACAACACAACACAGTATATTAACTTAGAAATAAAAAGAAGAATAAGTGTTATGTGTATTGCACACTGTTATTATTGCACATTAATTATTATTGCACCTTGTTATAAATATAAATATTATTATTGTTATTGTTTTAAACATTGTTACCTCCCCTAAAAAAGTCCAGGGAGGTAGCCAATCAGGTCAGCTATTTGCATTGATCAGGGCTATTGCCCTATTGTAAAAGCTGTCCTTGAGTCTGTTTGTTCGGGACCTCAGCAGCCTGAACCTCCTGCCAGACGGCAGCAGCTTAAACACCGGTGTCCTGGGTGTGTACAGTCTCGTGGGATGCTGCGTGCCCTCTTGAGACAGCGAGTGCTGTACAGGTCCTTCAGGGAGGGAAGAGGATGTCCAATGATTTTTTGGGCCATATTGATGACCCTCTGGAGTGCCTTTCTGTGTGCTGTGGTGCTGTGGTGGTTGCCTAAGATAGTTCAAGGTGTGTTCAAGAATAAAGGTGATCATACCAAATATTGACTTTCAATCAGGTTAGAATTGTACAAAATCTGTTTTTTCCTTATATACTGTATTTCCATTTCAATAAATCACTGCCTCGATTTCCAGTTTCCCCAGCAAAATATTTATGGCGGCTCAAGAACTTGCATAGTAGTGTACTGCACATGTAAACACATATACATATAAAGTGTATGCATGAAGCCTATAAGAATGGGAGCTGGTCAGAGAGAGTGAGCCGATCTAACAGTCAGAATCAGAATACTTTATAAATACGAGAGGAAATTATGTTGGATGATGCACAATGCCCTGCTTTGGGCAATCACTGGCCTCGCTTCCACCTTCACCTGACTTATTGAACACCTGTGACATGTGCTGGAAAAACAAGTCTGACCTGCCAAAGCTACACCTCACAGTTTCGAGGACTGCTGCCTGTGTCTTCAGAGGTTTGGAGTCCATGGTGAGAACTGAATGAAGAATAAGGATCAAGAAAATCGTTTCCTCTTCTTTACATCACAATTACAAAATACAGTCATTCACATTTTGCCGACAGTAACCACAGTCTGGACATCATATCAGAGACATCTGAAGCCATAAATCAGTCATCGCAAGTTATGGTCGCTGTACTGTCATATTTTGTCCAAAGCTCATGGGAGAGATACCACTGCCTGTGAGGGAGGAGAGGAGAGAGAGGTGAAAATGTGTCAGTGATGAGAAGGAGGCAAGAGCGGGAATAGATAAAAGAGGCAAATGTGAATATATTCACAGGAAATGGAGTACTAGGCGCAGGAGAGAAAGATAATTGTTTTGAGTATTCGTTTCAAGTCCCAGCTCAATTTCAAACCCTCCACTTAAGTGAGTGGGTATAAGTGTGTGTGTATGTGTGTGTTTCATTAAGTGTGAAACTGTGTGTTACAAGTGGTTTTGGAGTGGCATCAGTGAGGAGTGCCATCACCTGTACTTAGCTTTAGCATCCATCATTCAAATGCACACGACAAACCATTAACACACACTGATGTTTTATTGTTCTTCTGGTCTGCATTGTTAAAACATACAACAACATCGCCTTTCTATCTGCATCAAATCCATTACTAATCCCCTTCCTTCCAGTACCTCCTCTTCTCTTCTTCTTCTGCTATTCATCCTCTGCTCCATACCTCTCCTCTTTCTTTATTTGTATGTTATTGAAATAAAGATTAGATTACTGTTACTGCAGTTTAAAAAAAGAAGTTAAAAACAATAAATATACTACTAAACATGCACATGTACTACTAGAAGGTTCATACTTCCAGAGGATTCTCGGCTATCATGAAAAAATAGCTCACACAATTCTATTTTCTTTAACAAACTTTTATTTTTTAGGGAAAGATCATGATCAAAACTTCTAAACGAACTAGCTTCATTGTGTGCTGGTCATGGGCAGAGCCTATGGACAGCTGTGACTTGATGTAGCTGTTTTTTGTAACCTGGACCCCCGCAAACCTATGAGCACCCGGTCTCTGGGTTCTGCTTGCTTGTCTCTTGTTGGTCCCCCAACCTGTGGGCAAGACCAGAGTCATGGCATACAATGAGCTGAAGTGAAACAGAGCGTTAACAAGAGCACTCAGAGAGCACAATTCCCCCCAAAGGGCAAAGGCTATACTACAACTGCTACAACTGATGTCAGCATTGGTAATACGGAAATCTAGTGCAGTCTATTTAATCTTTTTGTGTTGTTGTGAAGTCATATTATGCTTTATTGAAAAATAATGTTTTAAAGAGCTCAAACAAAGAAAATGCCTAATAGTGACTAATATGTTGCTTTAAAGTTTGGAGATGATCCAATTCATGTGACCCTGACGTTTGACCTATGACCTTGAAGCACTATATATGGTACTGTTCCACAGCTCTGTCCATGCCCTTTCATATGATATATTACTTGATATGGTTTCTTAAAAACTTTTTTCAAGGTCAACTTTGACCTTGGACCATAACTATGAAGGTCAAGGTTAAATGCTTGTTTAGGGTAATATAGTTTTTACTGATTTTCCCATTTGGTGTGACCTGATTTTGTTCAAAATTAAATCAATTCAAACTGTTATTGATATCAAAAATGACACAAAATCTGAAAGCAATATCTGTGGATGCGAGACTACTAACAAACAGACAACCAAACAAACTCAACCAATTACACTCTCTCTCCCTTTGGCAGGAAAAAAACAATGAAAAGTGTCCTCCAAAGCCACTGTCTGTGTTTCTTTTTCTTCTTTTTAAAACAATCTTTGCTGGATTCATTTTCACTTTTCACCCCTTCATGGAGAACTCCATTCCTTTCCTCTTCAGGCTAGTTTTTCAGCCAGTCAGCGTACGTGCATTCAGTCTTTTGAAGGATTGCACACAAGCTTGTCTGCATGTTTTTAAGGGTGATTCACAAAAGTTGTGGTGTTTTCTAAACACAGGCATAGCCAGATTATTTCAAAATCAAATGCAAACCCCACCCCCCAAAAGTTATTGTTAAATATCAGAGCTATTAACAGTAAATTGCTTGTTTCAAACATTACTAATTCAGTTTGTATGCTTGACTTAAATTTTTCTTCTCCCTTTAATTTTTAACTTGACAATAAGCCTACCACAAAGACATATGTAACAGGGTCACTCACAGAAAAATGTCTGACTTTGCACCTCATACACATGCTCGTTTTCCAAATCCCAACAGTGCCGTTATCTGTCTGTCCACAAACTTTATGATCAGGAGTTGAGCAACCCAGTCAGCACAAGGTACATCTTAGGCCCATGAAGGTTCTTATCTATATCAAATATTATGATCATGTTGCCAAGCAACCACCTGTCAATCAGCTAAAATGTATGCACCTATAACACCATAGCATCATATAATTTTAATTTAATGATGAGAACATCTAATTTATATCGACCACTGGATGATATCTTATGATGCCAATATGTTGCCTGGCAACCACGTATTAATGACACTAAAATAATTTTTTAACAGTAGAGCAGAACCTGAGCATATTCATGTATCTTATATTTACTTAAACAGCATCTAGCATCTTCACAACAATATTGTATTAGTCATTATTAAAGTGCTGCACTAGCCATATACAAAGACTTAAGCACTGATGATTTCATGTGGACTATCAGTTTCCATCACCCAAAGATGCTGAATGCGAGAGAACAATGTGGTCTTCAAACAGGAATTTCAAATAGGTTTCAGAAATGCAAATGCAATTGTAAATAATTTATTAACTTTTGTACTGCAATACAATAAAATTAACCACCCATTAGGTTAGAGAGAGTTATTGTAAATAAGCCCTCTTAATATGTAATTACTTTTCTTCATCTTTATCATGCCCTCCAGGTATTTGCTGCAAGTCTCACCTTTTAGTCACCTGAGTGGCTCCCTTGACCATTTGCAGTTCAAACAAAGACATATGACTTTGTTGTTCAAGAGGATTTGGATAAGGCTGGGCTGGTGTTATGAACTGGGTTCTCCTCAGTCTATTTAGTTTGGTCGGGTCTGGCATGTGTAGGATGAAGCTGGCTGCCTTTCTCAGTTTTTTACATAAGCGAGTCAGAAGCAGTCTGTGTATTCACGGTGCTGCAACTGTCAACTATCACCTGTCCAAAAGTGAAGATTTGTACCTCAAAGTTAAATTAAAATATGCATTTCAGTGAATGGGTGTCAATAAGACATCTGTGGCTTTTCACTAAACTTGAATCAGTACTTGTGAATCAGTAAATTTGACTAATTCACAGTGAAGAGGTAATCATTCTTTATTCTAGATTCACAAAAAAATAAAGCATACATGAATTTTTTATTTCTACACATACGGGCACTTTTCACATTATCATTTGTGGGCAGTAAAGTTTCTCTGTGTACTGCTAACAGTCCTGCTTTTGGTGTAAAACTGATTTTTGATGTAAAACTGATTTTTTAACAATTTTTTTGACAAAAAATAAAGCTCAAAGGACGGCTTACTGTCGTCCTGTACATGCTGTGTAAATAAAGGTTTCAACTCAGCTGAAGACGGAAGCAGGGAAACAGAGTGAGAGAACAGGAGTGCTTAGGTTTTAGGGAGTGTGTGTCTGTGTGTTTCTTGATGATGGGGTTAAGTGCACCCGGAGTGTGATGTAGTGATGGAGGGAGGATGAGAGGGATAAAAGAAAGAGAAAAAAATGAGAGGAGAAATCCATTAGCTAATGGATGTCTTCAGTTCTGTCTTGTCAGACTTGGTATTATCACACAGACACACACACACACACACACACAAACCGGTATGTTTTTGTGCATTGCGAGTGCAGTTAGCGCTCAGACAAATCAACTGCTCTCCTCATGTTATGAAAGAGAGACCACAAATCTCAAATTCAACTCACATCCAATCTATGAGATAAAAAACACATATTTTAAAGTATGTGTCCACACTTTAAATATCTATCATTGTGTGTGTCTGTGCGTGTGTGTGGGCGTGTGCACACATGTATGTGTGCCATGAGACAGAAACTAATTGGTGTCAATAAGACATCTGTGGCTCCTCTTTGATTAAGCCTACAGGCAAGGAATAGGAGAAAACACCTCACACTCTTTTTCCCCTTTTCCCACACTCACAGCCTGCGGTCATGCTGATAGCTAACTCCAGGCAGGGCCCATCTGTCTCATTACAGAAACGGGTCTCACTAGAGAATTTGTATTGTTTATGAACACACACACACACACACACACACACACACACACACACACACACATGCACAATGTCTATGACCACATTATTGGCAGTGCTGGGGAGCCTTGCTCAACATCAGAGCTGCTGGAGACAGAAAAACCTTGAAGTTAAAGAAAAATGGTGAAGAAATAAAAGAAAAAAATAAATAATGAAATGAATATACCCACGAAGTGAATTCCTTCTTCTGTCTGTGAGTTTTACAACATGTTGTGTAATAATTTAACCCAGGAGGACCTCACTGGCTGTATGATTTTACTGGCACGGAGCAGAACATTTGAAAAGTATCTTGTGTAAATCATATTTCAACTATATTATTTCACTCTTCTCCTTTGGTTTTGCTTTATGAGTGTTTTGATCCATGTCACTGTTTTTTAAATCTTTCAGTCTTCAGCACTATGAAACATGAATGTTACAGATAAATGTTGGTTGAAACAATAGTCTACTATTGGCTGCTGAAAGTGTTGTGAATTTGACACTTGAGGACAAACAGCAAGACACTTTTTGAGTGCTTTAAACTATATGTTCTCAAAAGGGTGTTCATAATTTAAAAAAAAATTTGATACATAGTAAAAAACACGGATGCTTCTGCGACAAGAAAAAATAAATAAATGAAAGAAAACCAAACCTATGCGGAAATGCCTTACACCTCCATCCTATCTGAAACTATCACCATGTGATGGCCGTAGTTATGGTTACAGAAAAGCTTCTGTAGGTCAATGAAAAAACGACTTTCTGACTTGACCTCTGTGAACACTTTCCCGATGAGTTTATGGTTTAACGTCATTCATTTTGAATGATATCAAATGAAAAAGGTCTGTACCATAATGTTTGGTCACACTGTTCCAAGAAGGAGCAAAATCAAGGAGTCAAATAAACTGCAATGGAGTTTGAAAACAAAATATGGTTGTTTGTGCTGGGGGGGCAAAGATTTTATTGTAAAATCTTGCTCAAACTTGCTCATCACAAGTGCATGATTTTTCTTTTAAACAAACATTGAAATCAAATGTGTCTCAGCCACGCGTTACTGTAATCTGATTACTTTTTTCAAGTAACGAGTAATGTAAGGGATTACTATTGCAAAAACGGTAATTAGATTACCGTTACTGTCACGTAGGAACGCTGCGTTACTGCGTTACTAATACCGTGAGTTTTTTGCGAGAACGTCTCATGACAGTGACGTAAGCGAGTGCGATGTTCGTGACAACAGCTGTGTGCAGATCAACAATGGATAATATATCGGACAGGGACAGAGTGTAGCATGCAGCGTTTAAAGCGTGGAAGTACTGACCTTATTTTGAGTTTGATTCCATAAAAAGTGACAAAAACATTAGCGTCCGTTGTGCGTGGGAAGAAAACTTCTTTTTACAGCGAAAATACCCCTAAACTTCCAAGCAAGCACCGAGTATACTATGACGTAATGTGAAATTCACAGAGAAACTCGCGGATTCTTCCACTGACCCCTGCGGCACACCTGCACCAGGGTAAACCTCCGCCTACCCCACTCCTGCTTTACAGGTGAAAATAGAGCAACAGGACCGCTAGTCTTTGATTTTATTTATTTTCTGCTGTGTTTTACTTGCATCTATTTGAAAGAGTGAGTGTAAACACAAAAACATATTTTATTTTATGTGCTGGAATGTGCAGAAAATAGGTTTAAATGTTAAACAAATTTCTTCCAGTCAGAGAATGTTGCATATAATTAAGTTTTTGCTTGATGCATAAAGTTAAAAGATTTAAAGTTTAAAGTTAAAAGATTTAAATTTGATTACATTTTGTATGATTTATGCAGAAAAAGTAGAATTGGGCTGAAAGATCTATCGCTTTCCCTATTTGATTACATTTTGTAAAAAGTAACTAAGTAATATGTAATCAGTAAAGTGGATTATGCAGAATTAGTAAGTAGAATTGGGTCTGAAAGATCTGTCGCTTTATCACCACATATTCAGGTTGTAAATCGTGTTTTATTCAGAATACAAAATATGAGTAACTAACTACAGTAACTAAAAAGTAATTAATTTACTTTGAAAAATAAATAAGTAATCAGTAAAGTACTGTTTGGGTTTGTTTGAAGTAATCAGTAATTCCAGTAACTGATTACTTTTTCCTGGGTGAAGAACTTGACCAACACTGGTCTCAGCATTAGCCTGATTGTATCTGTAATGCTAAATGGTTTTGACATTAGGGAGAGAAAGGAAAAATCCGAGCTGTCACGGATATGTAGCAGCCAAGAAGAGTGCCTGAGGAGCCCATTCAATACATTAAGACTCAACAATGTAGCAAAAATAAGTTCTCTAATCGATCAACGTCTTGATTGACCCAGACAACAAAGTAAAGCTAGTTTTTCGCTGGGACAGGGATCACTAGGGAACTACGTTTCATTGTTTGCAATAGGACATCATGTAGTTGTAAGACATGATAATATATTAAGTACCTGTCTGAATACTAATTGAGTAACACTTGCAAACTATTTTTTAAAAAGCAACACTGTCGATCAATTAGCAGATCGTCTTGATTAGAGAAACTCTACCATTGCTGTGAAAACAGACCTGGCATTTGCTAACTGAGAAGCTGAAAAAAAGTATGCTTGAACCTTAAGTCTAACCTTTCGAAACATTTGATTAAAACATCTTAGTTGGAGTGTAGTAGCTGGGTGACCACAGCACTCTGCTAGTGACCAAACCAATCACAAGGAGGTTTAGGGTGCAGCAACTTTTTTGCAAATAATTTTACTTAGCACTCTCTGCAACCTCAAGCAACCATTCCCAAACTGATGGCCGTCGCTAGGTGGCCTTCACTGCTTAGCCAGAGGCTTGACGAATTGTAATTTGCAAAATGTGGGAAAGAACAGGACAATCACCACTTCTGATCAACAAAACCTGATTAGCGAGAACTGTGTGGTCAAAATTTTTATCATATTATTTGTTTTGAATTCTCTCATGTAATCATATCAAAACACATACCAAAAATTAAGTTGATACATTTTTTGTTTGGTAACAGTTCATGCACTGAAATCAGCAAGAAGCCTGCGGTTGGATTGATTTTCTGCAAAAATGTCTGCAAAATTTGCACAGTCTGCTGTGTAGTATGGTGTAGTTGACAGAGAACCAAAATTATTATATCTTACGTGTGTTTATTTGAGTGGAAAGTTCCAGAATGCACCAGCTGAGCTGATATTTTGATATTTTCTTCATGGTAAGTTACATAAGACTATGACGTGCCTGAAAATCATGAGAAACTACACATCGGACCGTTCACCAATAATACTCGCTGACTGCACTAGGACACTTCATCTGTCAGTATCTGAGGCAAATATTTTGCCATGGAACTGTTTATTATGACTCAGCAGTGAAATTGTGCTTTGTTCTACTCTTCACAGTCAGTAGGAAAAGGATTACTGTGTAGAAGGTGACATTCAACTTTCAGTATACTTGGAGCATTCAAATATTTCACATTTCATATATAATGAAATACGGTAAAGATTATTTTTATTTTTGAGGTTGCACAGTGGCGCATTGGTTAGCTGGTGGTTGTATTGTTTCTAGTGAGAAGGTTCTGCATTGGGGCTGTTTTGTGTGGAGTTTCCACGATTTTGCGATGGCTGTGTAGTTTACTCCAGCTTTCTTCCACAGTCCAAAACAATTATCGGTGGTTCAAAATTGGCCGTGTGTAAAACTTGAGTGTGATATGATAATATGTGTCTATGTATGTGATATTATGTTAACTACTCCCTGGACAAAGCAGTCAGTTACACTACTTGCTACATTTCATGCATTAACACATAATTAAAGTTATAAATATAAATCTGACAGCCCTGACAAATATTCCTATCCTAATGATGACACACATGCAAGCTTTCTTTCAGTGTTTGAGTCTGAACTCAAAGCCAACAACACAAAACTGAAAACCAGCCCAGAGAGACTTCAAAGTGATTGCCATTGTGATTCTGCTGTAGAAATAGATACAGGGAGAAGTTGAGGCTACAGTGCTCCAAGTCTGACTGCTCACTCACTGTCTTTGTTACCTGCTGAATATCAGGCCTATTTCAGCACACACTCAGCTTTAATGTCACTCAGTTTTGGATAGCTTTGTGTCCCTGCAAAGAGCAGATGTTATGTTAGCACCAGTGGAGATGTTTCTGTCCTGGATGTAGTTTGCAATTCATCATTACCCTGTTATCTAGTCATGCAATAAAAATAGAAGTCATGTCCAAACCTCCACTCCTCAAAAATTGCAGATCACTCCATCATTTTCCTCCCTGGTGAACACAAGCTGAAACCAGCTGATTGTAGTGCAGGAAGAAGAACCACTGTAACTAACTATAATGTGATTACTGAATTCAGTACAGTAGTATATTACATTATTACATAACTGTGTTATGTGATGAGATTATAGCAATGTAAAGTTACAAAGGAACATATTACATCTAACACTAGAGAGTTGATATGAATACTAGAGTACTCCCAGGCTACTAATTTTCATTCATTTTATTGAAAATATATAGAGGAAGCAACATAAAGTCAAAACACAAGTGGCTGCTAGGGATGGGAATCAAGAACTGTTTTTTTAGACAATTGATTCCCAGTATTTCCAAGTAATTCCTTGGAATAGGAATGACAGAGAAAGACTACAGACTAAAGTGTGGATATGGACATGACTTTCATTTTCATTGTACCAAAGGAAGAGAGCACAATGGTAAAGTTCAAACTGCATCCAGAATGGAAACAGCCTCATTATGCTGCTAACACAACTTCATCTGCACAGACTGCATGCTAACGCTAAGCTAGCCAAGATTGAGAGTGATTATAAAGCTGAGTGAATGCTGACCCCAGCCCAGCAGGCAGAGCCTGAACTTCAACAGGTAACGAAGGCAGTGATGAGCAGTCAGGCTACAGCCTCCATTTCTGCCTCTTCATAATCTTGAAGTAGAATCACTGTGGCGATCGCGTTAAAGTCTCTTTGTGCTGGTTTTCATATTTGCTTTCTGCTGCTGGTTTTGTGTTCATACCTAAACACTAAGAGGACGATCATATGTTTTTCCCTAATCACAACAGCGACTGGTCCATATAAAAGAAAACTGATGGCATACAAATCTCTTTATGCACACAATTTCTCATTTTATGGTTACGTCCAAAGCAACACAGAGATTTTTTTGGTTGATTTTTGTGTAGCAGACTGAAATACTGCTTTTAGCCAAAGGCCAAGGACATAAAATTTAAAATGCAGCCATGGGGCATGATAAACAAGTCTAGGTATATATTTCTGAAGCTTCCATCGCTCTGCTTTAAATAAATAAACAATGAGGGAGCAAAGCCTGGACTTTCTGGATCCATGCATGCCTCCTTTGTAAGACATCCTCTATTGCCAAAGACAGAGTAATAACAATGTCCAAAATTCATCAGTTGCATTAATACTGAGTGTTTACAGATAACTGGTGGAGACCTGTGTGTTTGGTGGTTTACTGTCACATGACAGCCTGTTATGAAGTGTGGATTTAGGACCCAAATGTAGAATGCAGAATCAGGCAAAAGTTAAATCACACTGCACCTTTAATGCAGGTGGATCCATAAGGAAAAACACACAGAATCTAATGGTATCACTTTATAATATGGCCCATGACAAAATGTTTAATTCCCCTAGACTCAAATAGAATTTAAACGTATTTTATTTGAAATTATGATTATGTTCATGATTGTGATTAAATTTGCCTACAAAGACTTATGGGTAAATATACAGTATTAGAATAAATGGTTAATTATTAAAGTTTTACACAAAAGAAGAAATAATTACACCGTAAGTAATAGTAAGTACTGTGGAACTTTAGAATTTTTTTCAGGAAATAATTATACTGTAAGCAATTTTAAGTAATGTTGAATTTCCAGGAAGGTTTAGCAAAAAGAAAAAGGCAAAAAAAAAGTCTGAAAGTAATTTGTACTTTTAGGGGCAGAGGTCATATTATGTAGAAAGCACCAAAACAAAGCAAACAAATCGATAAACTCTACAAACAAGTATAAATAACAATGACTAAAGGAATTTATATCTAATAAGAACAGATGATTGTTTATTCTGCTGTGTTAAATTTTGGCTTTGCATATAAATTAAAAAGTATTCTATTAGTGTTTTCTACATTCTCACAGTCCTTTTGAAAAGAGTTTATCAGGATTTGTGACAGGAAAAAAGATCAAGTTTGACTTGGTTGCATCATTTCAACATCATACGGACCCATGCCTCCAGTGTTTATGGTGTTCATTTTTTTCTTGTAAGTAGGAAAGGGAGACGAGCCCTTATCGCATGCTGTAAATCAAAAGGTAAGGTTAAGCCACAAGTAGTTGATTTACAGTGATTTAAAATGATTTACAGAATTTTTTTCATGTAAAAAGTTGAAATGTTACTTCATTATTCTATTGTATCTGCCAGTAATAATATGTAGATAAATATTATGACATTGTAACTTCAGATAAACTTCAGATAAACTAAACTGAAATTCATGGGCTGTATTATAAAGGGCTACCAATCCAAAGGACTTCTTAACAGCCAGGGAACAAACACAAGTAGGTTGACAGACAATAATACAAAAACTGTGGGGAACACAAGTGGACACAGCAGGGTAACAAGACACAGGTGATGAAGCAATGTCTCCATCTGTGTCTTTTCCTTGCATGTGTGTGTTGCATGTTGCATTCTATGTGGCACTTTAGAGACAGTAACTGACACCTTTTCACAGAGAAGAAAGAACTTTAATTAAATATAGTGAGAGTCAAAAAGTTATTTTACACTTCAAAGTTCAAAATAATGAGAAAAAAAATCATCATTATCATCTTTACAGTAGTTTCCTCTGTACTCTTCCCCTCCATACTGATACTGCTGATAACGTGTGTGTAGAAGATGCCCACCACTCTAAGCCCGAACGCAGACAAGCCATGATAAATGGTGTTACTTTTGTTAGACAAGTGCTTTGGATCTTACTTCCTTTAACAAAACGCTCTATTTAGACCTTCCTGTACAGGTATTTATATATGTACTAATAAAAAAAGCAACCAACAAAAAAAAAAAAAAACATTCCTCGGCTTTTGAACGTCACACTTTTCTTTCAGAGGAAAAAGATGACAGACAGTCACACGCACTCACAGGCACTCCACAAACAGAAGAGTGGTCACCAGACCCATATTTGAGATAAAATAAATAGGTGGCTCATTTGATTTAAAGGGAAAGAAGAAAAAGAGGGCAAACATACAGATTTAATATTCCGGAGGGAGGGTGAATGAACAGAGGAAGGAAGCAAAGAGAGGACATAAAACCCGCTAAAGCAGGAGAATTTTCCTTTATCCCTTTCAGCCTTCATTGAGCAACTTTGTTCAATCCTAAAATCCATCAAATGGAAGACAAACACGAATAATCATAAGGACATATTCATAAACTCTACATCTACATAATGCAACAAAAAATGGTGCTAACTGTAACAAGAATGGTACAAACGACATCATGACAAAAAGAAAAACATCCGCCTCCTAACGCGATATAAAAGTACACCATGGCTTATTTTAGTTTGATTGAAATTAGCAGTGGAAGTATGGCTTTTAACAACAGACACTATAATACAAAAACAAATAAGATTAATTTATAACATTTTAATCGTGACATGAGACAAATAAAATAAGGAACACGTCTGCGGCTCTACAGAGGTGAGTTTTCAGGATTTTCCTTCTTTTTTTCAGGGATTTTTCTTTTGCTTCCTGACATCTCAAAGGTTAAATTTTAAGACATTCTACTGGATTTTTTTTTAAAGTGTTTTTAATCCCAGTTGTTGGGTTTTGCTTTACTGACTTACTGGTTACTGCCCTTTGCTGAGGAGATGAATGTAAGAATTGAGGCGTTTTAAGTATTTTCTTCCCTGTTCTTGGTAGTAACATTATGGCATTCTAAGTCCACATCACCTCAGGCTATAATTACAGATGACATCTGTTTATTGAATAAGTGATTTTCTGTTCAGAATCAAATTCATTTTCAGATTTCAGTTTGAGGCATGTGCCAAAAGTGATGTCACAACTGCTGGAGCACTCTTTTAGTGTCATTTCAGCTTGTCGTACACCTGTCGATTTTTGTCCCCAGGGAAGGGGGTGGGAGCAGGTTGAAGATATGAGTGAGAGATTCCCAGACGAAGAGAAGAATGAGCTTGAAAAGATGAGACTTTCCAGAGAAAACCTATACCCACACTGATGTCATGGCTTTTTGCGAATGGCGGGATCTATCATTCAGGACGAGCACCACTATAAACAGTGACTGGGCTGTTGTGACATCACATTTGACATGTTACACAACCAGTGCAGGGACCATAAACCATAAACCTGGCTTAAAGATGTGCTTGTGTGTTAAGCACGGACAGATAACTTAAAATGGCATTTTCATTTTTTATGATGTGTGACAAGAAAAAATCCCCAAACATCATATTAATAATTGTGGCGTAAGACTGTTTAAGCATAAATGTCTCAAAAAGGGCTTTGGCAAAAATAACATCATATTTTAAGACTTCAAGACTGTAAAAAACACACACACTGCAGCTAATTTTTACACAGCGGGCATTTAAGACATGTTGCTGGCTAATTGTTCTGCGCTGCAAAAAATGCCATTTTTTTATACCTCAAGTCACAAATAGTGCAAAATACTGAACCGACGAGTCATCTGAATGAAACATAAACATCAGAATTACAATATGACGTCCCTATCAGGATTACACAGTATATCATTTTTTTTAATGATGTAACAAAACTATGAATTACAGGTTAGTGATGTTGGCGATCATTTCATTCTCTATATGTGAATACACAACTTTTTAATCATTAGTTATTATTAATTTCTTGCTCTCCTGTGTGTTTTGTCCTCTCCTCCTTCCCTCACCACTAACAAGTCGCAGCAGTTGGCTGCCACTCCTTAAGCGTGGTGCGGCTGGAGGTTTCTTCCTGTTAAAGGGAGTTTTTCCTTCCCACTGTCGCCAAGTGCTTATTCATAGGGGGTTGTCTTATTGTTGAGGTTTCTTTCTAATATTGTCTTCACGATCTGAAGCCCCTTGGAGCGAATACTGCTGTGATTTGATGCTATATAAATAAAAATAAAAAACTGAATTAAAGTAACGATTAAGCACAAATACAACTTGGTCAGGTGGAATGAAGAGCATTTCTTTGTTAGTATCGCATGTTTTCTTGACCTATCCTAGAATCACACTTGTATTACTGTGGTCACTACAAAAACGTAAGCTTTCTTCATTTGAGTGCAGCTGCTGAAAGGTCTAATGTTGCTGTTCTTCTTGCTAGGACTCGTCGGCATTTGTTTTCACAAACGCTTTTTGAAAAAGACGATTGTTCTTAATCCTCAGTTGCAATGTTCTGAACTTGACATTTGTTGCAGCGCAGCACTTTTCCCACTCAAGTTTCAAATCAAACTAGATGAGAAAGCAGGCAGGAAAAAAAGAAGCACAATCTGATTGGCTGGCTGATAAAAATAAAAATGAAAATGAAATTTAACAAACACAGCAAACCAAAAAAACCAAAGAAATATTTTTTCAATTATGACAAAACTCAAGAAAACAAATCTCACACATCAAAATAAAAGTCAAAATTGCAGCAGTCTTTTAAGACATGTTCTCCCTCTCATAGAGGTCTCTGCGGCTGTATGCGTCTCAACCAGTTGCTGTAACAGGGATAATTGAGGGTAGGGGTCAAATCCTGAGCAGTGAAGCTGCTATTGGCACACAAAAATAATGTACTACTGTGTGGGAAAGGATCTGTGATCATTTGTTTCCTTTTTACATGCATCTACTGTCAAATCTATCTTCTACTACAAGTGAAGCAAGTCTCATTCTCTCTTGAGTTATCTGTTGGCTGAAAGACTGAAGCTGCAGGACAGATGTATGTAGAGGAGGCTCAAAGTAAACTTCTTAAATGGCTAAAACTGGAGCATCAGATGCAGACAAGAAGCTTCCTCTTTTTTCCTCTTGGTGGTGGCAAGGATTTGGCAAAGAGAAGTAAAAGCATGTGTGAGTGTATGTCTGGTTTGGCTTGTCTGTGTTGGCTGGATTTGACCCTGTGACTTCATCATCATTTTGACTCATCATCACTTCATCATTATCAGGTATGCTTCACATTTTACTCCTTCATTAAAGACAAAACTTCTTAAATAGAAACCACCTCGTGTAGGTTACAGTTAGAAGATGATTATCACACATAAACTGTTGCGTGAAAAGAAAAAAAAAGTCAACAAACACTCATGGGAGGAAGTGGATTCTCTCCAAAATAAATACACTTCCTGTGTCCTTGGAGAGTTGTAAGAGGCGTGGCCGTTCTCCTATAAAAAGCATCAAGGTGTACAAAGTCTAAACAACTTATTTTCTTGCAAACAGTTTGTTTTTTGTTCTTCTTCTTTTTCTCTCGAAGTTGTTTTGTTGTGTTAGAAAGGGCCTGAGTTGGGTTTGTTCCTTCAAATCGGGACAGCTCCTTCCATCGCTGACCGGAGTCAGACTCACACTGAAGCCTCCACCATGATCAGTGAGAGTGTGCTTGGTTCAACTCTCTCTCTCTCTCACTCACACACACACACACACACACAAAATCATGCACACACACCTTTACATGGGTGGGACGATCATTCCCGGGATTGCTGTTGGGTCGGAGAAAGAGGAAAAAAAAGAAAAGAGGGAGAGGAAGGAGGGGAAGAGAAGGAAAAATAAACTGTTAAAAACACAGCCAAATATTTCATCATCATAAAAAATCCCCCCTTTAAATACATCAATATGTTTTCCCATCTGCGCAGCTGTGTGACCGAAGCGACATTTAAAACATCAATAGACAAATAAATCAGTAAAGTGGTGCGGGGACGCATCTTTTAAGCTCACACACATTTAATTCTGCGCAGCAACAGTTGGCATATTTTAACTGTACGTTTGTACGTGTGCCTGACAGATTGCATCATGGCATGTGCTGCCTTTAAACCCGAGGGATGGGTGTCAACATGTGAGAAGCAGAGCTCAGCCCAAAAGTGACACACACATACACGTCGCACACACAGAGTCGCGTTTACATCACTTCAGAGGACATTACTTTGGACATTATGTTCACTTCCTGGAGAATTACCCCAACCATAACAACAACTACTGCTTGCCTGACCCCTACCTTTGCCCTGCACATTATCCTTGGTGGGCCCCCGTAATGGTGCTTTGAATACAGAGGTATGTTCCCATGAAATGTGCACAGCAAATTGGAGAAATTATTAAGTGAAAAGCTTTTTATTTCACAGTGAGTGAAAACTATCAAGAAAAAAAGGGATCGATTTTTTTTAGTACCAGCATGACAAAATTGTTTCAGTAAAACCTCCAGTTTTTTCCTTTCAGTCACACACACACACACACACACACGCCATGGGGCAGGTAGACTGACTGTAAAAACTGTCAAGAGAGTCGAACAGCTGTCATTGTTGATCGCTCCCTAGTAAGCTGGCAGTGTGTGATCACCCAGTGTCTGTGACAGAGGAAAGTGTGTGTGTGTGTGTGTGTGTGTGTGTGTGTGTGTGTGTGTGGAGCTGTAAGTGGGATGTGTTTATTTCAGCTGTGCTTTGAGGCTACGCTTTGAGTTCCCACACCCCCGCACATGCTCACTCTACACACACGCTCACATACAGCTACACAAAGCCAGTGATGTTGAGCAATAAATTTTCCACGCCAAATGTCTTTTTTGGGTGGGGGTCTTTGTAAATATCTAACTTCCCGTCTTTCTTCCCAGCCAATGGGAAGACAGGGAGGAGTTACCCAGTGAAACAAATTGCTTGATCTGTACACGAGAAGAATGAAGAGTTGGCGATGAGGCGGGAGAGAGGGAAAGAAAAGCCGTACAAAGGTGAAAAGGCAGGAAAGAGTTTGAGCAATCGTTTAGTGGAAGATGTGAAACACGGCAATGGTTGCTTCAGTGAAATTAGTTGAGTAAATGTTCCAATGCAATGAGTTAACAGAGCTGAAGGAAGAATCAGTAGAGGAACATACTTCAGGTGAAGGCCAGGCCTTGTAGAGAGCTGGCTGTTGAGTACTTGCTAGAGTCCACAAATGTTTGATCTGGTAGAGAGAGGAACGGAGAAATGATAAGAGTGACAGTCCAGAGGAATAAAAAAGAGGGGAGGTTAGAAGTAAAAAGAAAAGACAGGAAAAAGAACTGAAAATGTTTTAATCCAAACTATTAAGCAAAACAAAAAGAAAATTTGGATACAATAGTTTAAACTTTTAAAAAAAGCTATTTAAATAGTTTAAACGTGGTGTTCTCAAAGTTTTGGTCACTGCTTGGCAATTTACTCTTAGTTACACAGGCCTAGAGACCTGTTGGCAACCATGGCACTGCTCCCAAAGAGGTATTGAGGTTTCCAAATGTGACAAATGCACACTTTGTCTGCCATATTGGACATGATGCATTCTTCAAATGGCTGGCAGTGGTTGCTGGAGGTTGGTGACTCTCACAAATCACCAAAGTTATTGTTGCCGTCTGTAGTTTTTCATGTTTGTCTGCAAATACTTGCTAACTACTTGCTGAGTGGGAGTACAACTTGAAAAAGTGCAACATAAAACGGTAATAGAAGGTTTGCCTTCAAAGTAAAGGTTATACCTGTAACCAATATGGTTCAAAACACGTGACATTTACTTTAAAGTCAAACAATCTCCATTTCCAGTTTGTGTTACACTTTTCACAGTTTTACTACAGTTTGGAAAGTAGACAAGTAGACCATGCTATAGACGGACTCTACAGCATGGGTGAGCATTCCAGGCCTCAAGGGCTAGTGTCCTGCAGGTTTCAGATACCAGGCCTCTAGAGAACTTCAAGACATGTTGAGGAGGTAATTTAGCCATTTAAATCAGCTGTGTTGATCAAGGACACATCTAGTCCATGAAATCAGTCTATGCAACCGATTTCAACTAGGAACAGGCAGCAACCTCCAGAAGCGTTAAACCAGCTGGTTAGGTAGCACATACCTTTCCATAGCAATGGCAGGCTGTCATCAGTTTGCCAACTAGTCTCTAGGCCTGTTTGACCGAGGCCTTGGGGAACCAAAAATATTCTGAGGGCTGCAAATATTAACATCCAACACAGTTATTTAGCGTTTGTCTGTTTCAGGTGAAGGTGGCTGTCATCTTTGTGGTTGTTTATGGCGTTTTAACCATTATAGAGACTGCAACATTTCTTAATAGCAGCTGTATTTGTAAGTGTTGGATAATGTTTAGTCTGCTATGAAACAGAAGAGAAATGTTACCTTGGTCTCATTTTGAGCTGCTATATAGCACAATGTGACATGAGCTAGGACTGAAAGAAATACAGCATTGGATTCTTTTCTTGTTGCACTTGCAGCTTCATAAAATGCTGCCACTGACCCATTAACCGTACTTTTAGAACACTGAGTTAAAGTTCAGCGTTTACATTTTCCTTCCTTTTCCAGTCATAAACTTATGTCGGTGTATAAGGGCTATTCTAAGTGGCAAGGCACGAGAATTTTCCAGATTCATCTCAAAGATTTGGAAGGGATATTTTTATTATTCAAAAGTGGCAAATTTAAGAGAGGAGAATTAGTTTAGCATTTTTTAAGTTGGATAAGCCTCATTACACCACAGATATTGTTGCTTGCAGTGTTTCAGGCCTGCAGTGCAGCAAAGAGAAAATTAATACTAATGAGTGAAAGTCATTTTAGCCCAGAATCACCTTATTACCATAAGCATGCAGACTCTCGAGACTCTGACTTTGAATTGAGTCTATTTAGAATAGCATTGTACCCGTTTTCATTACAATCCAGTCAATAGCTCTTCCGATATTTCACTAATAAACAGGAACGCCACAGGGGATGTTGGGACCAGTTTGGACCAAAGAAGCTCATTAATCTAAAATATTTAACTCTAAAACAGTGTGTGCATGTGCTCACAATCCAGTAAGGATCTGAGAGGAGTTAGAGGATGATGTGACAGACTAGTTGAAAAAACAGGAACAGAAATCATCCTAAACTCATGCGCTGGGGAAAATCCTACCTCGAAGCACCATATGATAGACTCACATGGTAAATTACCTTGAAGCCCGTTGCCATTGGCACTGGTGCAGGAGGGCGGAGGGGACGACGAGGGCCTGACTACCGGAGCAAAGGCGGACTTCTGTTTAACTGCTGCTGACACCATGTTGGCTGGAGAGAAGGAGAAGACACCAGAAGAGGAGGAGCAGTTGGAGGGAAGAGAGGTGGAGGAGGCCATAGTAGGACTGGATGGAACAACTGGAGAGGCAGGAGAGAGCAGACAGAAATTAAAAGAAAAATGATTAAAGCTTCAGAAAGTAATAGTTTATTCTCTTGTGAATTAAATGGGAGCACCTTCTTCTCTATGTGAGATATAAAGTGTGCTCATGGTGTGCAAATACAGGCAAAATTAGCTTTTCATTGTAAACAAATCAGGTTCCAGAGTTGTCAGATGTCCATCTATTGCATGTGGCTTAAAATGAACTTCATGGGAAGTGTCACCAGATGGTTCCAGTCTTCCAGTTTACTCTTCTCAAACAAAAAAATCTCGCTTCTCTCTACGTGGCTCCACTCTTCCCTCCCTCTGTTTTTTTTTTTTTTTGGTCTTCCTTTCTGCTAAATGGAAATGGGATGCAATTAACCAACAGAGGGAGAAGAGGTGTGGCTGTCAGATAAAAGGCACTCTGGGAAGGAGGGAGGAGATGGACGGAGGACAAAATGGAGCGATGAGCCATGAGTTGGTGATTGTTTTTGAAGACGCTGCGACAGAAAGCCCCATGGGGGAATCTCCACACAGCACATCTGAGACTTTCACTTTCTGTCCACAGGCATTTTGCGTGTGCGCGGTTCAGAATGCGTTTGTATGTGAGTGCATGGCGCTGCTTTCATCTGAGTCTGAAGGTACTGACGGTGTATGTGGGCAGTGTGGAGGACCTGAAATTAAATGGCAGCGGTGCAAGCACATTGTAAAGGTGCACAGATCCACTCACTAGCATAAGGCGAGTTGGCTGCAGAGCCATTGAGGAAAGTGGGCGAGCCTCCCAGGTTGGTCATGCCGGTGTTGTTGGCGTAGCCATTCATGGTGCTGGTGACTGAGGTGTAACTGGTCTGCTGAGGCGTGGAGCTGGGCACGTAACCGTGGGGTGACACACTACTGCTGCTGCGCACAAAACCTGCCGGAAATACGGAAAAAGGACTGAAGTGATGCTAATTAAAAACATTTATGATACACATCTCCACACACGGGAAGTTTCAATTTAGCATTTTCCTGGTTGCAGAACAGAGCTGCACAGAAAGTGGAACAGTAGAACCATGGAGTGTGTTGATGCTGAAGATTTCCAGGGATTCTAGTGCAGCCAAGGAACAGACTTCCCGTTCCATGTATTGTTCTTTTTTTATAAATTAAAATATAAAATAGTGAATAAACAAAACTAAATTGGCAATGGGCCTGAGCTAGAATTTCAGAAAATGAAATCCCTCTTTTGCTTTGCACAGTGATTTCTTTTCCCTTGCCAAGAGGAAGATTGACATGGTTTGGACATGTGCAGAGGAGGGAAAGTGGATATAATGAACAAAGGATGTTGAATATGGAGCTGCCAGGCAGGAAGAAAAGAGGAAGACCTCAGAAGAGGTTTGTGGATGTAGTGACATGCAGAGGTTTGGTGTGACAGAGGAGGATGCTTGGGATGATCCGCTGTGGTGACCTCTAAAAGGAGCAGCTTAAAGAGGAAGAAGGTGTAGCTGAAGCCTGTTTAAACATGATTGGTCAGTAGGTCAGGTAGCTCCAAACAGATACCAAAGATTTTGAGTCTTGCCTTCAGATTCTGTATATAAATATATATAATAAATATATATGTTCATAGAGATTAAATACTATGGGATGGCTGATAAAGGAACAAATATCCTGCCTTTGATTTAAAACCAAAAAATTACAAAGTTCCCTATAAACTGATTTTAAACATGTCCCTGCAAATATGTAATAAAATGAGCTCATATGGTGTTTTTAGGCTGCGCTGTAGCGATGTTAAATATTTAATGGCAATTGCTAAACAGCATGATGACAAATTCTTACCCTGATTGGCTTGCGAGGGTTCGGATACGTTGACGGACAGCTGCCCGGTGAAAGAGTTGACTCCCATCATGCCGCTGTGAGTTGAACTGGAAAGCTGGGTGTGTCCTCGTGGAACGCTGTAAAGAGCTTCTGCGATGTCTGCTGCACGTTTGAGGATGATCTCCTTCAGGAAGAAGAAAGCGCTTTAGAATGAACACAACAGCAAAGTACTGATTTCCCTCTTTCCATGCGGTGTGTGTATGTGTGTACCTGGTTATTATGAGGCAAACCATAGAGGGCTTCCACCAGATCTGCTGCTCTCTTCAGAATGACCTCCTGACACAAGGAGAGAAAAGTTGAAGACAGCAGCACGTATTACAGTTAATCACCTGTAACTGTCTCCTTCTTTCTACTTACATTTCCTTAAGAGACAGGAAGTATGAAAAACCTTGAATCCATAAAGTAAAATTGAGCTTCACACACATGAAGGCACACCCACCATTTCCACTTATAATAGTTGCTAAATGATACACATGTGCAATCCCTTTCCCCTTACTTCACATCCATTTTACCATCTACTCACGATAAACAAATTGCTCCTCAGTCCTTTTAAAGGCAGATTACCTGCTGTCAAGTCAAGTGCTTTTATGTGCCTGTGCATCTTAATGACATCTTAAGGTGACAGGTATTTAAAATATACTCTGAAGTCAATTTAAAGTGCTGCAGGCTCTTCTGCTGTGCATCTCTGTTCAAAATAGACCACAGTCATGTGAGTAGTTTTGGTCTCGTGCTGCTCTGTTTAACAGGCCAGGTGACCAATAAAGCCAGATTAAGCTCATTTTCATTCACATTTTCTGGATCTTGTGATGGAAAGTGCAATCAGTTATTTGAGGATTTGATGCCTTCCCCTCCCCCACTTGTTCATCTCAGTCTTCCCCACACCCTCCCCTTCTTCTGCTTTCCTAGTCCAGCTTCACGTGTTTCTCCTCCACTTCCTTTTTGCCATTTTGCACACACGCTGGGAATCATCTCCTCTGTCTTCCACTCTATTTTGCTCTTTTGCCAAGCCTCTTTATTGTTTCTCCTTGCTTCCTCACCCGCCCGCCCTCTTGGTTTCTTCCTCTTTCTCTCTGCGCCCACCCCGGGGTCTAAGGTCTCTTGTTTAACAGTTAATGTGTTGTCGTTTCCACAGCGTGAGGCTGCCCGGTGACAGAGAGAAAATTACTCTGTGCTTCACAGTATTAACCTGCACCGTGTGACACGCTCACACACGTACTTACAGTTGGCTGCATGTGTGCTCTCCTGCGAGTTTGTGCCTGGTGGAACATATTGCCTCTCCATCAGTGTGTGTCTCTGTGTGCGTGTGTGAGGTCACAGAGCCAGTCAGCAGTTTTAGTGTGCCTGTCCACGGTGCTAAATTCAATCTCTTACACATTATTACGGTCTGGCTGCCTCTCTGTTAACCTCTCATTATTAGACTGGTGAGCTGAGACACACACACACACACACACAGAAATCTGATCCTGACTGTTCGAGTGGTTCCAGTAAGGCCAGTAGCTGATAAACGGGAAGGAAAGATGATCCTCTGGTAACATCATCATTATCAGGTCTGCAGGCTTTGGCTGCTACATCATTCAAGGGTCTGACTGCTGGAATCGATGCACTCTGAATACTTTGTTCATATTTAGACGCACACATACATCACCTAATTAATCTCTCAGGTTGTGCTTGTCCGTAAATAGGAAAGTATGTTTGTCAGATTACCTCCTGGCTAATACAGATAAGTAACACTTCCAGCTACGATTAGCTGACGTGAATGAGACTTAACGGGTTGTCAAAAAGCCCAACGATCCAGTTTTGACGTCCTAAGGGCCTCGACAGCCTGCAGCCGCATCAAAAACTAGGTAAAAAGTTCAAATTTGGTTAAAAAGTTGCACATGTCTAAATATTTCAGGTTTCAGTTTATAAACTGCTCATCTGAGTTAGTGGCATACAGCTGATTGGGTGATTTGCATGTAAAAGTTTAGGTACAGAGAGTGGACTTCATTACTTATTTGCATTATTCTGTCCAAGTTTAGATGTTTGCATGGATGTTTTTGACATGCAAATCACCAAATCAAAACTCACTGGGGTGTTTTTGGATCAACCACCTCCTTCGTGTTTCTGCCAATCAACTGCTGTCTCGGCTTACAGCGGATAATGATGAATTATGACAAGTGATGGAAACCATCTCTGAAATGTTTACTTTTTAACCATGAATCCTTTTGTTTACTTTAATTGCTGCAATAAAGTCCAATTTTACAGCTTTTTATCTCTGCTTGATTCTTTTTTGATCATGCCACATTTCATCTATTGTCAGGTATTTATGGAATATATACCTGACAAGCACTCGTTTGTCATTTCATTATTTTTGTGTGTGTTTTGTCACTTTTCCAACTCAACATCGGATCGAATAAAGGATGCAAGTCCTTGATTCAGTTTATATAACTGCTTCTCCAGACTTTTGTAACCTTTAGTATAATCTATTCCTGTCTGTTTCGGGTAAAAATGCAGACAAACAGGTCGTCTGCCAGACTCACAGAGAGAGAGAGAGAGGGGAGGTGAGCTAAAGGGAAGGCAGATCTGCTGGCAGAGAGAAAGAATAACAGGAGGTGTCTAGGTGCTTTTACTGTCTGAGTTATGACCAGCACTAATGCGATAACCATACATTACACACACACGCAGACACACACATGTTGTATGCATTAGGACCAGGAAATGCTGAGCCGAGTCTCTGCGGGGTCAGATGTGTGTGTAACGTGCGTGTGCCAGGCCGGCACAGACACGGCACACACATGACTTATTCCTCCCTAATGCTGGCACATTAGCTGCCTGATCCGCTTCTAATGCGCCATTAGGGATGCCGTACATGCAGGGTCACACCTCGCAGTGAGATGATGTCATACTTTACATGTGGGCTCATGGGGGATATCAGGTCCGATCACACACAGATACAGAGGTACTGACGTGTTCACACATACACACGTCCTTTAGGGAGCGTTTCTTCTCTTGCTAAAACGCGGCGAGATAGTGTTAGGACTTGAGGCTTCCCATTTCATTTCTTCTCATGGGTGGTGAGGTGGTGTCAACAAAGATATGTGTGACACACACAGAGATTTAGAGTAGTTTCAAATATGTGTGTTCATGCGTCACCACAATTACTCATAATGGTGATGCTGATGACATGACCTCAGTTATGTATGACATCATCAAAAGGAGTTGCATAGCAATGTCAGCTGAGTGAGTCACCAGAGGAAGTTACCAGTCTTACAAGGGTGACACATACTGGTCAACCTTTGAAACCATGAACACCCAAAACCTGAACTTAAGGAAAAGAGAGAGACTTGTCCGTGTCGAATGATCCAACAAAAGGAAAATATGCTTCCCAAATAACCGTTTACCTAGAAAAGAAACGTGTGAACTGCACCAATTCACTTCCATTACAACACTGAAGCATCACCTGTTCATGTCTTTACCTTATAACATATACCACCATCATTGAGGTGACTGTTGTTGTGATTTGGCTCTATCTAAATAAAACTGAATTGAAGTGAATTTGTGGACTTTACTTTTGAAGCCTCGAGTTGAGCGTTGCGTCACACCATGAGGGAGGAAGAGGCAGAGACACTGCATTCTCGGGTCCACCCCAAAGCAAACCCGGACTTATCATCTTTTTTACTCTAGCAGGGAGGATAATTTTCAAAATGAACTTAATGAAACTTAATAGAAAAGTTTTTACTGAGGTAAAACATCGGGTGAGGGCTGAGCAATCACCCACACAGATGACAAGCAGTGGGCGGGTGATGTGCACATGCAGAATTTGGCCCTTGATTTTACAAAATGTATCTTTACCCCAGATAGAAGCAAGATTATTATCTGAACAAATATAGCCTTAAAATGACGATCCGATGGGGAATTCTCATAACTATTCTTCAGCTTTTATGAATTAAAACCAGGTTAATGTTAAAAAAGGACGGAAACCACTATAGAAAAGTCGCTGACTTTTCAAAATAAAATGACACTCGTGATGTTGAAAACACAGCCTACTGTATGTGTCTTCAGGCGTAACGGTCCATATGTGCGTCGCTGTGTACAGAAAGTGTACGTGCACATACATATGGCTGGATGCTGAAGAGATCACAGTGACACAAACTGACAGCTGAATATTGCTGTGTGTTTGTGTGTAGCCAACAAAATCCCCTGAATGTTCACTGAACAATTATCGAATCGGCTGTCCACTGGTAATCCTCTCACACACTCCACTGCCCCGACTGTTTGTCTGTCCGTCTGTCTTCTTTTTAGGCCTGGAAACAAACTCCTATAACTTCGATAAATGGGCTGATCGATTCTCAGGATGAGCAGCCAAGACTGTGGTGTGTGTACGCGCGTGTGTGTGTGTCTGCATGTGTGTGGCTCTGGCGCCAACCGAAACACCCCCACTATATTCCATCACCCAAACTTATCTCGCTCACACGCTCACATGCACATACTCGCAATCATTATAACCATTTTCACATTGTTCTCTTATGTATCCAGCATCGCACCAACAGATAAGACAAATCCACATGCAGTCCCTCTCTCTCTCTCTCTCTCTCTTTGGTGAGCAGCAATAATGAAGTCTCAGTTTGATCGACCACACGGCTACAAAATGATGAATTACCCAGCGACGGCCACACACATGCATCTCACACACAAAGACACACTCACACACAGAAGCAGATACAAGCATGTACGATGAACCTTGTTCTAAAGTGAGAGCACTGACGGTATAACACAGTTAATAACAAAGAAAGTACAGCAGTCAGATGTCAGAGTTTTGTATTCAAATAAAGTCTGGCTTTAAAAGCTTTCTGTCATCAGAATGACTTTTTTTTTTTTTTTTGTAAATTGGCTCCACAGTGCTGTAAGCCTCAGAGAAATGCATGAACAGAGGTGAGGGGGAGAGTGGGATTGTACACTCGTTTTTCTCAGACTTTTGTCAATCATTGTCTAATTTCAAAAGTGATCTGAACTCATTTGCCACGTTTTTCATCCTTTACCCTGTGCCTGAAGAAACTGTGACATGTCCCTTGGTGAACAGACGCTTATTATCTTAAACCTCACTTCTCATGCTCCCGAAGAACTTCATCTTGATTTCACCACGACTGAAAATCTCTGGGAGATACTTCATGTTTGGCTCTGATTAATCCTTTATCATCTGTTGCTTCAGTGTGACACCTGATCAATGCATGGCATTACTTTGGTTGCTCTGATTGTAGCTCTATATAAAAATATTTTCCATGACTTCATGTTGCTTATAATGAGCCTGACCAGTTTTGATGGGAGTAAAAAAATAAAATAATATAAAACAAGGACACAACCAAATAAAACAGGCCAAGAAAAATATCTCCAAATTGAAATCAGGCCAAGAAAAAAAGTCTCAGCTACTTTCCCCAAACCTTATAAACAGTACATTTGCATATGACTGAAACCAGCCCACTGAAGGAACAATGGGCTTGAGGTCAGTTCCTTAATCATAATTATGCAAATTCCCATGACCATTGATCAGATGTGATAATATTTGATTCTAAAGGTATTTATGGCTATGAGTACCATTCAAGATTTATTGCAATCGGCATGCTCCCCTCCTCGATTTGTTTTATTTTAACTGACAAACCAGCGTTCCTCCCTGCCAAAAATCGTTGAAAATATGTCAAATAAACTAAGTCCTGCCTGATGATTGCTCTTCTGGCATCCGCTTCGCTAGATTGTTCAACTCCTGGCAATTTTGGCACTTAAATATTTTACTCTGTTTGTGTCGGGGACCCGATCCTTGGGGTGAATGGTACATCACTTTCTTTGATCAGTGGGTTTTGGTCATGATCAATGGTCATGTTTTTAATTATGATTAAGGACTGACCTCACACATTGTTCCTTCAGTGGGCTGGTTTCAGTCATTATGTGTGCTGTTTATAAGGTTTGGGAAACCTGCAGTCAGAACTGAAAAGTCAGAAGAAAAAAACAACTTTCAACTTTTGGAGATCATCCTGGATGATTGTTCAAGACCAGAAAAAATACTTTATGGTGCTTTGGGGTCAGATGTGATAATATTTGGTTCTAAATATTTTGGATAAATGTCGGCGTGCTCATTTGTTTTATTTTAACTGTTTATGTAACTCCAAGATTGTTCAACTCCCTTTTCTATTTCACGTCAAAACAATTAAAATGCACACCTGCTGGAAACAGAAGAAAAAACAACTTAATTAGCATCCAGTGTTGCCAGTTAGTTACGTGGCAGATTTTTTAATGTGGTCTAAGTTTATTATCCCCCCTCCCTTTTCTATTTCACGTGAAACACAACAAAACAAGCTGGAAGCATTATGTATTATGTCAGATTATGCTTGAAAAAGTCAGTATGCTTGAAAAAGTGAGTCAGTCACTTCTCTGACTCAGCCTTTACCAGAAGCTCCTACTAACATCACTTATGGTATTGCACGCTTCAGGTTGCGAACCTCATTTCCTGCACAGATTTTTCTGCAGCACTTATTGCATTTATAGTAAGCTGAAACAGTACAGGCCTGCTCAGAAAAGCTTTTAAAAGAGTTAAATCTTCTCTGATGGGCTGGCTTCGTTCCTCGTTTCCATCCCTGACTGCGATAACTTTTTGCACAATGTATGCTGTATTTATGTTCAACCTTAAAAATGCAAAACACATTTTCAATCTGCCCAGTGCAACACAACAAACAACAAATGGACCATAGGCAATGAGTTACACTGAACTATCTTAACACAGATGTTAAAACTGCCTGTATACGCAGACCATTAAAGAGGTGCCTGTTTAACCAGTGCAAAAATATACTGAAATTAACTGTTCCTATTCTTGAGAAGTACTTAACCACTGGCGTCATGGACCAGGAGAGTGACTCACAACAGTGAGCTGCATAATATCCCATTGTTTGGGTTGTAAATGGATTTAAATGTGTTCTTTAAAGCAGTGACTTGAAAAACCTGTCCAAATAACAATCATACTACTATATCACCCATGATTAAATGGTTAAGACAAAATGTTGATGGTCCTACCACTACAGCTGCAATCCGTCCTCAGACAAGACTATGAATATTTGTGCACAGTGAATATAGTATAGGTTTGAGTAGGGAAATAGCATGGTTATGGGATAAAGTGAAGACAGAGTTAGGCGGCAATGCTAAGAGCAGATTGTTGCTACCGTAGATTACATGGACAAAAGTAATGGGCCTCTTAGATCCTACATCTTTGAATTTTAGGTGTTTTCAGTCCCATTGTCACTGCTGTATAAAATCAAGCACGTTCTAAAGAGCTCACTGAGTTTCAGAGTGGTACTGTAATAGGATGCCACCAATGCAACAAGTCAGTTTGGGAAGTTTCCACAGAAACTCAGACACAAAGTGACAGACCGGGTAAAGTTACAGAGTGGGGCTGCTGAGTGCTGAGCTCCAGTGCATAAAAACTGCTAACGCTCTGCTGATCCAAAAGCTGATGAGCTACAAACCTCCTCCAGCATTAACATCAGCACAAAAAACGTGGTCTGGGAGCTTCATGACATGGGTTTCCATGTTCGAGCAGCTCCTGGGGGTGTAATCTCCAAACTAAAGCAGAACTTTTAGGAGAAAGTCTTTCCACTTGGCAGTCATCTTAAAAAGCCCCTGGGGAGTTATCAGTAACAAGGACAAACTTTATCTCATTGAAAAAGGAGAGAGCTACAACTTTCATCTTAATGATCAGTTATATCAAAATGCGTGTATGGAACTACTGCTGATATCTGAGAAAAGTTACTGACTTTGCCACAAATAAGGTTTTAAAAAGTTTTCCCGCCTGAAAGGTCACATTTTGTACTGTACATGTGACCATTTTTTTTTTTTACTATTTTACACCTTAATTTATGGCACAGTTATTATCTGTGTCTCTGGCTCATCTCAGCAGAGCACTGTAAGCATTAAGAACAAGAAAAAATGATAATTACTCTCAGCTTCATGTTCACTATGACATCCAGGACCCCATCCAGGGTGGCTGTAGAGCAGGCTGTAGGTAGTAGAGCAGGTCACCTACTAAACAGAAGGTTGGTGGTTTGATCCTCATCATCTCATTTCTAAACCTGACCGTACTGTAGGTTTGTACCAGCTTTTAAGCAACAGTGAGCTCATTACTGTTTACCATACCATTAGTGAAAGCAACAAATCCGCCAGAGTTATGTTTATTGTGTAACATATTGAACACGTTCCCACGGTGATGGTGCACATTACATGTGATTGATAACACATGTGGCTGATCCAGGGTGTCACCATGACCGTGATGACACAGCTGTATCACCACATCCATCACATCGTGACCAGCGCCCACTCTTTGATGATGTCACAGCAAAGACAGCCAATCCTGGACTAGCTCCAGCAGGAATGGCGAACCAATCAACAGCAGCTGTTTACAAGGGCATGACCCCTGCCTTCACAGATACACAATTTCAGACTTGAAACTTGTGAGCTCAAAACACACACACACACACACACTTTGAGAGAAGTCATCCTGCATGTACAGAGCAAGATGACAGAGTTTGGTATCAAAGCGGAGCTCATCGTTTGGTGCTAATTGTTTACATCTGCTGAACCTTTAAACACGCTGCTTGATCTCCAGCTGATAAACAAATAATCAGATATGACTCTCTGATCTGGAAGAGATTCAAGCACTCACCCTGTAAATGTGGAGCTAAGAATTGACACACAAAGGGTTCACAAAGAGGTAAAAGAACAGCCCACAGAAGATTTAAAAACACATATTCTTGTCAGAAATATAAAAAACAAGCATATACAAAGCAAACAAAATATAAGCACAAAGTTCTTTCATTCACATCTTTGTAAAGCTACAGTTTCTGTCCTTTTTGAAACATCCCTAAACAAAAGACAAGTTCTTGTTTTATTTTAAGTCCAACAAGCTGTTGTACAAATGGGCAAAATGTGAATGTGAACTGTTTCGGTACCTTTGGCAGCCTCTCAGGGTCACCAGGGTGCCGAGGAATGACCTTCTGTAGCCTCTGGAAGCCATAGTCGATGGTAGGTTCGTTTAACGCTGGAGAGGACAGAGAGAAACAGAAACAGAGGGAATAAGTAATATGGAAATTTCCTGAGAACAACTGGAAACACTCCATCTCCAGTGTTGACATCATGCTGCACTCGTGGGTGTAGCTGGAAAGTTTTCTGACATAAACCCATAACTCAATAACTATGAGTTTAAATCTTTCAACTTTGCACCTGCATTGAGTGTTTATTCAGCCAATCAGTGGCTACAGAAACAAGCTGTGGACACAACTCTGAATCACTACCTGTTAAATTCATGCAGCAAGCTTGTCAGCACAAAGTGCCACTTTACACATTATATTTGTGTCCATCTAAATCCATCTTTCAGGCTAAACCTCCACCAGCTCCTGCTGGATATTACAGGCTCGCTCTAATATGTCCATCATTTAGCTGCTAACAGGAGGGGAAAACACATTATGGCTCTTTATTACCTTCAAATTTCATGACTGGATCTTACCACTACTGTGTGGAAGAGGAGGATGCTTTTTTTCAGATTGAGATTAAACTCTGAACTTAAAAACTCCAAAAGGTTCTTCATCTTTTTTTCTGCTAGTTCAACCAAAGAACTTTCAAATACTCAAAAAACCCTGCGCCATGTTCACAAGCAGGTGTAACTAATTATTTTAGCCACTTAGCTACATTCAGTTCTTGCTCTGTAAGAACAAGTTGCTCTTCTTGAAACGTGTCTAATTGAAAATTTGTAAGATTAGGCTATTTCTCCAGATGACCTTAATGACTGAAGGCTTTATATGGTCTTATTCTGTCTACATGTAGTTTTTCATATCTACCACTGATATTTATCTATTTAGGAAGGCTCTGACCATGTTGGGTAGATAACTTCTATAAATGATTGTATGCTTATTATTATTCTTTGTCAAAAGCATTGCAATATACTGCTGCACGCTTTGCAAAGGCACAATAAAACCTCACAAAAACAACTTAGTTGCAGCGTTAACAAAAGCATTACTTGGAAGGTGAATGTTCTCTGTTTCCGGTTTGCGTTGCACTTTTTGAAGTTTCAGAGGTCTGCTGGAATCTGCTGGTGACCGAAGGGATGACGAGGGGTTTTTTTTGGTGCAGCAGTCTCTTTGGAACTGATTTGACCAAGCGACAGCCAACGACCTCCATCAACCCTCACCAACAAGTCGGGGAAAACAGATTTTTATCCCTAGCAACTGGAGGTTGAAACTAGTCTTTAGGCCTTAGACTTGGTTTGCTAAAAATAAAATACTCATCTGGAAAAGGCAGACCTAATTCATTTTAGTCCTCAGATAGATATTGTGGGTCATTATTCAGTGGGTCTCTGTAGCTACTTGCTTCTGTATATGTTTCTGAAGGGAGTCTCAGAGACAGATAGTACTTATCTATTTTACTCTAAACTACGTGATAGACATGCAAGTCATGTAACTCTTATCTTAATATAAAAATACAGATTACAACCTTTAAAAAGCACTTTACCACAATCCCAAAGGCTTCCTGTCACAACAACAATATTGTGGCTTATTTACCACATTTTTTTTTATAGGCTACACATGTATGATAAGATTTTCCATCAGCCTTTCACTTCTTGTTCCACCATCTGCTGTTTCTAGAAATGTCAGCTTTGCTTTTTTCCATGTGCTTTTAACCACTTTTACGGTCTGAAGCAATTTTGCTGATTTGCAGCAAAATCCCACTGGTGTCATATATTGTAAAATGTACAACTAGGGACTGGCCATGAACCTTGAGAGGTAAAAACAGAGCTCACTCTCACCTCTTGCTTTAAGTCATCAGGAAGATGACTTTCCTACAAGATTTACATTTAGCAGAATATGTCTGCGTGTTTCTTGGGGGCAAAGTCAGACAATAAACTCATATTTGTGTAAATTAATGGTGATTTACGATAAACCAAAAATTCAAAGGCTTTCCCATTCATCGCCTCAACCTCCTAGTAGTTCAGCGGATTAACGGTAAGTCAAAAGATGCTATCCTTTTCTCAAAAACAACAAGTTAGAGTAGCACATGTTGCACCTTTAATGCTCTTGTTGCCGGTGTTCAGCCTGAGCGTGCATAAACAGACAGAATCACAACATCTGTGGCAATCAGCAGGGGAGATCTCACTAGAGAGGAGAGAGGATGACATCTCATTTTGTGACATTTTGTTCCCAAGGATCACGCTGGTATCAAGAAGTGTGGTTTTTTTTGGCAAAACTGGGTTGGAAAATAATGAACCTGCTCAGCATGAGCCAACAGAAGCCTGGAAGTTAGAGATGAGGGCTTGTGACTGAAAGGTCGGCAGTTCAAAATCGGGCTGGGAAACTGTAACTGAGAAAAATACATCTCTCAGCAACTACTGTGGATATTCTCCTGAAGCAGAACGCTGTTAAATGTTGAATGCTTGACTTCAGATTTTAAATTTATAAAACTTTGCTAGCTGTGAAGAAAACGTGCTGAATTAAAGCTGAATTGTGCTTCTTCAGATGCATGTAAGAGAACAAAAACAGGCCTGCTTCTTTTATGCCTTTATTCTACACTCTGGGCATCACATGGGACTATTACGTCACTGAGTAGCAACATCAAATTCAAGAAATGAAAATCAGTTGATTACAGTGACAAACAGCTATACTGTATCTGTAAGTATTAAAAAATATTGGCAGAAGAGAAGTTTAAGATCACCAGCCACTTTATCAGACTCACAGTAATATCAGGTTGGACTCCCTTGTGTCTTCTGAACTGCTTTAAGTCTTCACAGCACAGATTTAACAAGGTGCTGGAAACATTTCTGAGAGATTTTGGTCCATATTGACATGACAGCATCAAACAGTTGCTGCAGTTTCATCCATGATTTCAATCTCCCTGTTCCATCACATCCCAAAGGTGTTTTACTGGATTGAAATCTGTTGACGGTGGAGGCCATTTGAGTACAGTCAACTTATTATTATATTCAAGAAACTAGTTTGAGATGTTTTGAGCTTTGCAACATGGCATGCTATTGTGCAAAGAAAAAGCCATTTGAAGATGGGTACACTGTGGTCATAAAGGGATGGACATGAGGCTGTGACAATGCTCAGTTGTAATAGTGTCCCCTAAGCCTTTACATTACCACAGCTGCCATGAACAGCTAAACTTCAGCAAGTCGTCTTGACCACATCTACATGCCTGAAGGCATTAAGGTGCTTCCATGTGTTTGGCTGATCAGATAGTTACATTCATGAGCAATTGAACATATGTCCCTGATAAAGTAGGCAGTGAGTAGATTTCTGCACCACTGTTTGAGACATCTACAGTTGCCTTGCATAGTTTTAGCTTTATTTATTAAGGTTTTTCCTCTGCAAAGCACTGCAGAGCTACATAAATATAATCTACAATAAATAGATACATACCTTAAAACATAGGCATTAACTCTGGGGAGGCGGCCCAGTCTAACTGATATTACACTGTCATTATTAATGGTAGCAGACCTGATAGAGCGCAGGCGGTTAATGCAAATATGTGCAGAGATGGATAAACCTGGTGGAGTCGCTAATGGTGTCAAAAGCACTTGTATGATAATAACACTGCAGGTGTATAATCTAAAGGGTTTTAAAGAGTGTTTAGTGTTCACTTTAACGTCCCAATTGCAGCCCTCTGCAGTCTTTACACAATCAATATGTCAGTCAAGTAGAGACATGAAAGCTCTGTCAGTCAGGATGACGGCTTTAAAGGATTTTCTGTGTTTATTTATATGTGCTGAACATGTGTCTTCACCCCATTTTTCGACCCATGTATGCTTAAGTTGAGTGAGAGAATAAGTGAAGAAAAAAAGCCAAAGACAAATGGACACATGAATGGATGCACAGTAGGTGTGGGTTGCAGAGGGTGTGTCTGCACGTGTGTGATGTCCAAGTGTGCAGCTGCAGTGATATCGGGTACTTTCCACATCCAGCACTATTAAATTAGTTGCAGCTGAATATCTTATGTTGTTTTCTAGTTTCTTTGAGTGTGTGTGTGTGTTTTAGATATATGTCTGTTTTATTATCACATCACACCCAAGTTTCTGGTTTCTGTTATGTCCTGAACCGCAATTTGTTAGCAAGATAACTTCATAAATTGCAGAGCTATAAAAACACCAGATGTTAAACTGTCATGGACAGTACTTCTCCCTGCTCCAAGGAAGGTTTTTGGACAAATTATGATTTTTAAGATCCACATATGATAATTATGTGAACATGATGGAGTGGTCTGGAAGGAAGTAGGTCAAGGAGGAGCAGAGGAGCGAGAAGAAATGAAAGCAGAAAAGAATAAAATCAGGTGAGAGGTGGTGAAAGGAGTGAAGAGAGCTTGTGTTCAAGCAATAAAAACAGACAAAGCCGAAAACTAAACTTAGTCATAGTTGAGAAAAACAAAAATGAGAAAAACAGCTGCCTAACAGTCAGTGGGATATCAACTGCCAAAATTAACTGCCAGTGTCAGATCCACACTCCCTGTACATCTCTAGAGACGATGCCAACTGTAATATCACACACACACACACACACACACATTCATGTATACATATACAAAAGCATGACTTTGAGTGGTTTCAGTGCCTTAGGCCTCAAATATCTCCAACTGATTCTTTATTAATAGAACTAAATGTTTTTTTAAAGCGGGAATGTTTGCGTATTTATGGATTCATAATCTCTGTAGTTCTCTGTTGTATCTCTGTAGTTACATGTACAGTGTGTGTGAATTTTGAAGCAAAAAGTTCAGGTTTACTAAAAGATTTCTTTAGCAGTTTCTTAATGCACAGAAGCAACAAAATCACCCAACAGAACTCACTCCAGTGGTTACACATCAGCTATAAAAGGCATTAGTAATATCAGTTTAGGTTAACTTACCATAGAAATGCAGACAACTACAATCGGTTGGGGGGTCTGCAGATGCCAGTTTTGACATAAGGACATACAGTACAGTGGTGTGAAAAAGTATTTGCCTCCTTCATGGCTTCTTAGTTTTTTTTTCACACTTACTGGGTAACTGGGTAAATGCAAAATGAAGTTTTTAAATGATGATTTCACTTATTCAGGGAAAAAAGCTATCCAAGCTTACCTGTCCCTTTGTGAAAACGTAACTGCCCCTTAAGGCTATTAATTGGTTTTGCCAACCTTAGCAGCAAGAACTGCAATCAAGTGTTTGCAGAAACTGGCAATGACTGTTTCAAGTTTCTGTGGAGGGGTTTTGGCCCACTCTTCTTAACAGAATTGTTTTAATTCATCCACACTCAAAGATATTCGAGTAGGAATGACCTGTTTAAGGTCAGACCACAGCATTGGATTTAAGTCCAGGCTTTGACTAGGCCACTGCAGAACCTTTATTTTGTTTTTTGAGGTGTTCAGAAGCGGACTTGCTGGTAGGTATCAGATTATTGTCCTGCTGTATAATGTAAGTGTGTTTCGGTTTAAGGGCAAGAACTGATGGCCAGACATTCACCTTCAGGATTTTCTGTTAGAGCAGAATTCATGGTTCCATCTTTTATGGCAAGTCTTCTACATCCTGAAGCAGCAAAGCAGCCCTAGACCATAGCACTACCACCACCATGTTTGATGGTTGCTATGATGTTCTTTTTATGAAATGATGTGTTAGTTTTATGCAGATGTAACAGGACTTAAACCTTCCAAAAAGCTTAACCTTTGTCTCGTCAGTCCACAGAATATTCTCCCCAAAGTCATCATCCAGATGTCTCCAGATGTCTTTGACAAAATGAGACAAGCTGTTTTCTCCTCAGAACTCTCCAATGGATGCCATTATTGTTCAGTCTCTTTCTTATTGTTGAATCATGAACTCTGACCTTAACTTAGGCAAGTGAGACCTGCAGGTCTTTAGATGTTTTTTTAGGTTCTTTTGTGACCTCCTGGATAAGTTGTTGATGCGCTCTTGGAGTAACTTCGGCAGGCCAGCCACTCCTGGGAAGGTTCATCACTGTTCCAAGTTTTCTCCATTTGTGGATAATGGTTCTGACTGGAGTCCCAAAGACTTAGAAATGGCTTTTAACCCTTTCCAGACTAATACATGCCACTGACTTTGTTTCTCAGTTGTTTCTTTACATTGTTGAATGATGTATTGGTTTTTGAGATCTTTGAGATCTCCTTTCGGAGCTTTTCCCTTTCTACTTGGTTTATTCTTTGTTTAATGTTCAAATTTGTCAAAAATATCTGAAAATGGGATAAATATGCAAAAAGGAATCGGGAAGGGGGCAAATCCATTTCACAGCACTGTGTTAATCCAATGATATGAGTTGTGTCAATGATGAGTCTGAAAAAAGATAAACAGCTTCGAGACGGTGGACGATTTGGTGACACTGAAGCTTGAACCTGTTTCATCTCGACAAATTCTGCCACCCTTCTGCCTGTGAAATCATCACTGCATGACTCCCTCCTGCTCCCCCTTTACTTCTCCCCTCCTCCTACTCTCTTCCGCTTCATCTCCTTCCTTTTTTCTTAACTACACCTTCTGCCACTTTTATCCGTCCATCCATTCTTCCACCGCTCCTCCATCCTCCAGCCTAGTTCTTCCTCCAGAGTCCAGAGCTGCCATCAGATCAATACTCATTGAAGTTTCATGAGGACAGGCCATCCACTCCTGTTTCACAATAAAATGTGAACAGAGGAGGGAGACAGAGGAGAAGACGTGGGGGTGGTGGGAAAGAGTGCAGCAAGCTGTATGTCTAGGATTTCTCATGTGCATTTATTGTAAAATGGCGATGTTTTTCTAGTTATCTTTGGGTGGTGTTGAAACAAAAGAATGCGCAGAAAGAGGAAAAACAATGGGGTAAAAGAGCAGGAGGGGAGGGAAGCGGGTGAAATTGGGTGGGTGAAAGGACAGAGAGGACTGATGTAAAAGGAGAAAAAGAAGAAGAAAAGGAGGAGGAGAAGAGGAGGTGTGGTGATATTGATTCTCTGGCCAGCCAGCAGTTCAATACCACTGAATTATTGCTTCATTCTTCCCCTTATGAGATGAGATCTCTTTCTCCCGAGCTCGTCTTCTCTCTGTGACTTTCCGTGTGTTTGTATATGTGTCTATGTACTATGAGTGTATCTGCATGTGTGTATCAGTATATGTGATCCACTTATGAGCGGATCGATACTTTACAATCTGGTTTTAAAAATCCACCTTTCTTCCTATCCACCCCCCCTCCTTTTTTATGCATCTCCAGCTTTCTGTTTTTAATCTCTCTATTTCTCTTCTTCTCCCGTCTCCAAAATAAAAGCGAGGTTGTTTGGAAAAGTGAAGAAAAAAGTGTAAAATTGTCACCATTTTTCAACTTTCTCTAAAAGTTTCGGAGCTAAGGAACTTTATTTCTTTTTTTTCAGCTGTTGATAATAAATCAGCTCTTTATACGAGTGTGTGTCCACACGTGCGTTTATAATGCCAGCATTTATTGATTGTCACTTTGTACCTTTGTGTGTTTATAGTTTATGGTGTGTGATGTCGAGAATGTTAATTTTTCCCATCGGGCAGATGAGGCAGCCATACGGCACCATGTGTGTATGTAGAGTGTGTGTATGTGTGTTTGTATGTGTGTGTGTGTATACATATGTGGTAGACCATCTGTTTACCAGACTAGTCACCATCTTTCCCTCATATCACTCTGATTTACAATTACTTTAAACTCCTGCCCCTGTTTGAAAGTGTGTGTGGTAAGTTGTGTAAGACATGACCCCATGTAAGTGTGGCTTTGCGTGCGTTTACGTGTGGTGTGTGTGCGTGCGCGTGTTTTTGCACATGTGTGCTCGTGAGTATGTTTAATTGCGCAGCCCTTACACCCAGAGGCAACCACAGCTTAAGCGCTGAAAAACCACCACAGCCAATCAGCTTTCACCACCCTGACCTTTCACCAGTGACTTCTAGCAAGGAGTCAACCTCGAGGCGGGATCAGGCAACCGCACTAACGGATCGCATTTCCTGGGTCACATGTTGAAGCCATTAGCCAATCGCAAGGTCACGAGTGGGTCATCTCCGCCCAATAGGAGCAGCAGTTAGATGCCAGACGGACCAATTACCAGCCGGCTAGCCTCAGGGTCACAAAGATGTTGCGTCTGAAGAACACTGAAGTAAGCTGGAGATCTTTTACAAAGGAACTACCTTTAAAAGAAACTCACATCGCTTGACATTTCAGTCCTCAAAATTTTGTACAGCCATCATCTAACAAAATCCTGATTGTGGGTCTGCCATTTAAGCTTATGATTGCTGCTTTTTTTTGGTGATAGCTGCGATTTCTGGAAAACGTCCAACACAGAAGCCCATTTTTCTTGCATTGTACAATCCTGACTGGTCTAAAGCAGTGAAGTGCTTGCATTCGTCCTCTTCCTCTATGAATTTTTGTTGGGCATTATCATGGAATACACATCAAGCTTATTTTAATCACATAAAGCACGTGAAGCTAAAATGCAGACTTCATCACTTTCTTCTCACCTTTTGAGCAGGAAATATTAGAAATTTTATGTACTTCTCCCCAAGAGTAAAACTCACATTTATTCATTGTAAGTTTTTTTTCCATCTTCATTGATCATGTTTAAATCCTCTTGCAATGCTGGCGTCATTAAATGTCTCAAGACTCCAAGAATTTCTATGGCAGCTACAATTTTTCCCCCCCTTGTCTGTGAATCTGTGACTGACGTCATCATTATGGTGTGATGGAGCCATGTTGAGCGGATCAATACCAGACATCACATCACCTCCATCCATTTCCACATGTATGTGCAAAATAACACACACACATGCTTTCTCTCCTTTTCCTGCACTACTCCGTTTAGCAGGAAAATGCTCACTCAAAGTCAACAATCCGGTCAGAAACGTGTGTGTTTGTGTGTGCGCGCTTAATGTGTGTTAGTAAACTGGGTGTTCTGGATGATTTCACTAATAGTTTCAGTATGGAGGGCTATAAAGAGCAGACTGTTTAATTGTAGCTGGTTTTAACGAGCCTCTGATTATGGCAACATTCTAACGAGTGTGGGTCGTTAATGTTGACTAATCTACAGTCATTAGTTCAACACTGTCTGGCCTGAGAGTGAACTACAACTCATAGATGTTATTCACACACACACACGCGCACATTCAGACACAGTCTCACTCTCTCTCTCCAACACGTACAAACACACAAACGCACATACAAAGGCTTTTATATGCAAACACACTTTTTGACTAACCTACAACGTCAAATTAGACAGTTTTCATATTAGAAGAAGAAAAACACAAGACATATTTCAATTAAGACAATACAGTGAATTGTATGTGTGTGTAACTGTGTTCTTTGAACCTACCTGTGTATATGAACCTCCCTGGTGTGCCTTTGCAGAACTGTTTAGACTTGTAAGACAGAGTGACCTCTACAACCCCAGGGATGTGTCTGGGAGGCGTCTGCACCCGGATGGCATGTGGTGTAATCAGCTAGAAAAGCAAGGAACAGAGTACCAAGAGTCAAATCACCTGAAGAATCAAGAAGAATGAAGTATTAAACATCGGGACAATACAGCACCTTTAGTTCTTAATGTTGTGCATCTAGGTTTTCTCTATTCATGAAAAATATCTCCACTGATAAAAAAAAGATGTTTCCTTTAAATCTAGTAATTCAGTCGCAGATTTATATAAATCTGCATACTGAAGCTTTGCTCTAAACTTTATTTTAGTTGTTGGGTTGGAGACTGATCGCTTGTTAATGATGTGAAATTGATCTCTAGCTGACCTGGTTTTATATTTGAATTTAATGCATTTTTGCATTAGTCTGAATTTGAAGGTGGCATTTGGAGCAAAACCACTGATTCCTTTTTTCATTATTAGCTAAGATTTAAAATGAGTCATAGAGTCATCATCAGCAAGTGTGAGCACCTCTATAAAAGCAGAGGTTTTGGCAGGTTTCCTGGTCCGGAGCGTTCAGGTGTGTGTTAACACAATGCCACAATCTTGCCAGGAGTGGTCTCAGCAAAGTCACCCCAAGGTCAGACCACGCAATGCTCAGAGAAATTGTGAAAGCGCATCCAAGACTCCACAGCCCTCAGTTAGCATGTTAAATGTTAAAGTTCACAACAACACGATCAGAAAAACACACAGAAAAAGAAATAAAAAGTGTGGCTTGTTTGCCTCTTTCTAAAAGCCTCTGTCTAAAAAGAACATGGCAACATGGCTTAGGTTTACAAAGTTGCATCTGAACAAACCACAAGACTTCTGGAACAATGTCCCTTAGACCAACAAGACCATAATGGAGATGTTTGGCCATAATGCAGAAATACCTCATACCAACTGTCAAACACAGTAGTGCAGGGGTGATGACTTGGGCTTTTCTTGCAGCCACAGGACCTGGACACCTTACAATCATTGAGTCGACCACGAACTCCTCTGTATACCAAACGTTCTAGAGTTAGATGTGAGGACATTCGTCCAACAGCTAAGTTTTGGCCCAGTTGGGTCATGCAACAGAACAATGATGGGGGTGGCAAAATGGTGCATTAGTTAGCACCGTCACTTCACAGCAAGAAAGGCCTGGATTTGAATGCACGTGATGCGGCCTTTTCATGTGGAGTTTGCATGTTCTCCGAGCCCCTGCGTGGGTTTTCTCCCAGTACTCGGGGTTCTCCCACAGTCCAAAGACATGCATGTTACATAAACGGGTGATTCTAAACCGTCCGTAGCTGTGAATGTGAGTGTGATTTATTGCCTGTCTCTTTGTGTTTGGCTTGTGGTAGACTGGCGACCTGTCCAAGGTGTAACCCACCTATCGCCCACTGACAGCTGGGATCTGTTCCAGTAAAAGACGATGGACAGAACAACACTGCTGAAATGGCCCTAGTCAAAGTGCAGACCTCAACTCGGTTCAAATGCTGTGGCGGGACCTTAAGAGAGCTATGACATGAACTAATACTGGTAAACCTCAATAAATGACGATGACAGAATTGCTCCACAATGATGTCAGTATGTTACTTGACTTAGTTTGAAATGGACCACAAGTTTAGGGTAAATAAAAAGAAAATACAAATGAACTAAATCCTGACCTCCCAGCATTTCTGTTTATACCAGGAGGAAGATAAATCATTGTTTTTGAGCCATATTCGAGACACACTCTAACCAGTTATAACATTTTTATGGATGATTTTCAAAATATCTGTTTGGCTAAGGGTTGTGAAAAAAAAAGTAGACAGGATGGAGAGATACAGACAAACCCCACTTGGCAAACATGTAATCACTTTCCACCGACGGACCTTTTTCAAACTGTGTTTTCTTGCTTCGAAATCAATAATCAGGTTGAGTGCAAATGAAGCATTTGGTTGGCTAAAATCCATTCGAAGGATGGAATGAGGAACGCCAAGAGAGCTGAGTCAGTTTGAACTGAACTGAGACTCTGTACACATGTTAGTGTGTGTAAGTGTGGCTCTCAACACTGTAAACAAACCCCTCAGCTCTTAACACAGACACACAAACACCCATCCATGTATGCCAGTGTGTGTGTACACACACACACACACACACACACACACACACACACACACAGAAACACGGTCGCTGTTGTTGTTGGAAAAGAGCCACGGTCGCTCGGCACACACGGTGAGTGGAGTCAGAAGACAAATAAACATTCAGTCGAGGAGTGGAACTGGGGAAAAGTATGATAGTGAGCTGTATGTGTGTGTGTGAGAGAGAGGGAGTGTTTTTGTGAGCATTAAGCTGATGGCTATCAAAATCTGCTGATTTGATCAGTATTCCGGAGAGAAAGAGACAGAGGGAGTGTGGGTGAGGAAGGTAGTGAGGGGCGGTGGTCGCTCATTGGTGGGGACTCATTAGAGAGCCAAACCTCATTTAGACAAACATTAACACACATACACACACACATACACACAAACATGCACTTGATCACACACAGTTAAGAGCCTGACCGTGACGAAAAGTGTGTTTTCATATTGAATTACTTCCAAAGCTCCGAAGGCAAAAACACACAGTTGAGGGGTTGAAACAACACTAGGGCAGGATGATGACGGCTGGTAAACTGACCTCGCTCCAAACCAGCATGGTACCGAAGATTACTTGGAGACCGTCGAAGAAATTGTCTCCTATGATGATGACAGTAGCACCTCCCGTAGTCCAGCCCTCACTGGGACTGATGGCTTTAATGCAGGGCGCTGCTCCTGGAGCATATAGATGAGAGGATGATTAGATCCAGGAGTAAAAGGGTGAAAAAAAAGAATTAAGTGCTTTTGGTATTTAACATGCATCTACAATAAACTGCAGCTGAAAAAGACATGAAATATTAACTATATTACTATTGGAAAAAAAAACACAAATCAGTCTGCAAACTGGAGGGGAAATCTGGCTTGAAGCGTTTTCATCCCTGTTGCATCTGCACCTCATAATTCATCCTGCTGCACCCGCGGATTCTGGCTGCGTTCCAGATCATCACACTTATTCACTGAAAACACTGCAGATTCAAAGACTGAGTCCTTTTTCAATGGGTCCTTGTGCAAAAAAGAAGGGTTTCCCCTTGTAAATAATTCTGCTGAGTAAAATGATAAACACAGGAAACGAGCGCTGAAGTATCAAGTAAAGTCTTTGGGTTCTCTTCACTTCAGTTTCAACCATTATTTATGTTTCTGAGAAGTGTTTGAGTGGATATGAAATCCGGGAAAGAATAGACTGTCATAATAACAGAATTTAACCAAAATTTTAAAAGAAATCACTGAAAGCTCTGAACCAACAGCAGTTAGTTTACTATTTACTCCTGGTAAAAGAGATTTATTTAAAAGACTCATACAAAACCCCCCAAAAACAGAAGCTCACTTCTTGTCTCACTGTGTAATTTTCCATTATCGTTGATTGAAGGTAGTTTAAAAGCATCATTTGGATGCAATCTGTATTGGTGTGTTTACAGTTTGTTGATCCCAAAGCTTGACTGGCACAAGATTAGGACAGTTCATTTCTGAAACTAATGATCTTACATGGATAAAAGCACACACAGACGGTTTGGTATGCATCACATGACTTCAAACAGAATGGATACAGTCAGCTTATGTCACTTCAATATGACAGAGTATTGTGTGTTTAAGCTCATGTGATCCAATCCTATATCATAACAACAAAAACCCGTCTGTCAAAATCCAGCTCTCATCTCAGTGTAAGTGTTTGTGTGTGATTATCAGTATGCAGCTGAATTACAACAACACCCCTTAGTCTGGGTTTGAGTATGAAAAAAAACATAATGATATTAGACCGATACACACACACACTCACACACACAGAAAGCACCACACCATGCACTGTGTGTGTGTAGTGAGTTGGATTAGCCAGATGGAGGGGCAGGAATCACCTGATAGGATTAAACCATCAACCATCTGGTGGCCATGCTGCTTATGCTCTCAGAGACACACACACGTGCTTGCATGCATGCACACACACTCCTTACCGTGTTCTAGGTAAGACGGCGTTCCCTCCACGGGATCGAGCCTGCGGGCCCGTCGACCGTGTTTGGAGTTGTTGTGAACGAACATGTTGTCAGAGACCGACAGGACGTGTCCCTCCACGCTCACTGTCGTTGATACGACCACCTGGAGAGAGGTAAGGGGGTGAGTGGTAGAGAGAGTTGGGTGGACAATTGGGAAAATAAGATGATTAACGAGGAGAGGATTGGGGAACAAGGAGAAAAAGGTGGACATAAAAAATGGGTAGGGGTGGGAAAGGAGGTAGGCAGGGAGGGGGGGAGGGAGCGGGGCAAGAGAAAGAAAAGATAAAGAAAAAAGAAAAGAAAAAATGAGGAATTACAAAGTCGGGGGTCGAGGGATCATCGCAGGGAGGAGTTAAAAGCATGAAACTGTGAAAAGCTCTTTAAATGTAACCTGTTATCACTGCTATTACCAGCACCCTCAACACACACTAAGTCACTGTACACTGTTTGTGTGTGTGTGTGTGTCCTCCTCTGTCCAATAGTTCCTGATGGGTCCGGCCCTTAATTATCTCCCAGGGAAACAGAGCTGTCTTTTCTGGTTCCACTACAATAGAGCTGCACAATTAGAGGCACAGATACCGTCACACACTTGGTACTGGATGACTCTCTCCATCCCGTCTCACTCTCACACACACAAGTCTGTACACAAGAGAGCACGCCACGCCAGAAAGACACACACACACCCCCACACACACCCATACTCATGTGCCACGGTAATAAATCTATCAGTATCTCCTGGGCGTCCAGTTTCTCTATTCATGCTCAAGTGGTGTCTTCCTGATTGTGTTGTGGCCTTTAGATAAGGAAATAATACTGAGTGCACTGCCTGAAATCTTATTCACAACCTTCTTTCTTTCTTTCTCGATACAGTGTCACAGGCAATGCATTCGCGTGCTGTGTCTCTGTCACTTGCGGTCCCTCAGGTTTGCAGTATGCCGATGCATACTGGGCATAATAGATTGATAATAAAAATGGGATTTTTTTAATTGTCTGTTCCATATCCTATTTATACGCCCATTTTTCTCACTGCTTATCCAGCTTACGGTCCTGGGCAGCTGGAGCCCATCCCAGCTGACACAGGGCGAGAGGCGGGGGACACCCTGGACCCCAATCTCTGTCCCAGCCTCACCTGTCAGACTGCATAATCTCTTTCTTTTTGGTTGCCATGATTTTTTTAGCATCTTTCTTTTATGATTGCCAATTTCTCTCTCACACACACTCTGTGCTTGGCTCTCTTACTCCCTCCCCTCTGTACCCCTGCATTGTGTGTATATTTATGCTCCGACTACTCAGGGTCAGGATCTCATGTTTCCTGTACAGACGCTGATAGCTTATTTACTTACACAGAAACACACGCATACACACATTCCTGCGTATATGTGTTGCAGCAGCCATGCATGTGTGTCATTATGTGGTATGTCCACAGGAGACAAAGGGAAGGGCGAGAATGAGAGAAAAAAGACAGCGAGGTATAGAGAGAAGCCTCGACAAAAGAAAATGAGGAACGAATCACGAGAGTGAAGAAAATCTTGCGGTGTGTACCTGGAACCTCCTCATGTCTCTCGGGTTTCCTGCATTCTTCAAACAGTTCTGGTTGCACTTGAGGAAAAACTTGAGGAAAAATCTGTGGAGACAAAGAGGATAAGGCCATATTTGAGGTTAACAGCTCGACAATAGACCAGAGTGAAGACTGCTTTCCTCCAGAATGCGAGCTCAGGCCCAGTGCAGACACATCCACATAAACAGAGAGAGAAATTAATATTTCATACTGTGTGAAAGTCAAAATGAATTTCCTTGTGGAATTTGCTTGCAGATGTGAGGAACTTTTTTTGTTCCTAAATCCAAAGCAGCTTCTTTGAAAAGTCCACACAAAGACAGCGGATGAGCACATGAGAAGGGAAGTTTTTATAGTATTGTAGAAATACTGCAGAAACTACGTGACTGTGAGGAAATCTTAAGTTTGACCTTAAGTTTTACACTTTTTGTGAATCTCAGCTCTCAAAAATCTAGCTACAGCCTTCCCGCTGTTTCCGTCTTTCCATAAGTCACGGAAAAGCACAAATCCAGTTAGTGTTAAAGATAATAAGCAACTGTATATTTCTGGAAAAATTCAGATTCAGGATCTACTTTCTTAACATTAACCCTGATGTCAAGCCATTAAAAAGTGGAGCTATGTTGACATTAGGTGTTTGAAATGGGACCATATGTCATGAATCTATATTACAGAATAAATCAAACACACAGATGGCCATCAACGGCAAACAAACACATCCAGGTTGTGTTTTGGTGTGAGCCAGCTGGCCAGCCTGGCAGAAGCAACAAGGCACACTTGCACAGAAAAACACAAACACCCACACATGTTCATGTTTGCATGTGTATTTGTGTTACATCTGTGCTCCTCACAGCTCAACAAAAGCAATACCCTATCACACAGCCTCAAACACAAAGAAGACCGCCACTTCCCTTCCTCTGCACTCATGCAAAACCTTTTACTTTGCAAATATATTTTGTGTTAATAAACAGCAGATGATTGTCTTCAGTTTCACTTTAATCCGGGAGGAATTTCTTTACAGAAACAAAGAAATGAGATCAAACAGCGTTACTAGCCTAGGATGAAAACCTAAAGCATCACATGAAAATTGTAACATAATCCAATACAATATTTTTTACATTAACCATATTTGCCATTTCAAAGATCTACAGGACTATTTACACAAACTACAGCCCTCCAACATAAGATGTTTAAAGATAAGAGACACGTCTATATCTCAGGAAATGATTGAATAATACTATACTACCCTATACTATAACTCCATTATAACATTAAGATTGCAGAGCTATTGCATTATGTTAGATTTCATGAAAATATGTCTGTATTATCTCCATTCCCTGGTGGCTGAGCCCGAAGCTCTGCTGTTCAAGAGATGACAGCCCTTGAATTGGACCACCAGAACAAAGCAGAGGCATGTGTGTGTGTGTGTGTGTGTGTGTGTGTGCGCGCAAACATGTAGTCCACATGCGTGTGTGTGTGTGTGTGACGGTGCAGCACAGCCTAGTGGCAGGTCTGAGTGTAAAACTCTGCATTAACGAGCTCAAGCTTCATTAGAACACCGGCGCTGGGATTCTGCATACCTAATTATCTTGACCCTTAACCTCCGGGTGACAGCCTATCACAGCGGAGGACAGCCACGGTGACCCCTGCTGACCTCTCACTGTCTAGTCCTTCTCACAACACTAGCATAGCGTTAACACGAGCGCCTCAGCTGACCCTGTGCTGTAGATCTCTGTGTAAAGGAGGCGATTGGGAGGCTTACACACTTCCCCGCTCATCTGTCTGATAAAAAAAAAAGCAATAATTTACAAGTACAACTTAAATTTCAAAGAGTGAAAATAATATGGATTCAAACACAAAATAAACCCAATGGGAAAGAGAAAAAATTCACCTTTATAGTGTAAAACTATAAGCATTTTATTAATGTAACTCTTGCAAATGGTGCTGTAATTGAAACTTCTGCTTCTGGAAACGGTAATTAAAACGTAATTTGCTTCTACAATGTTGTATAGCATACATATAAGATAAAAAGTATATTAAAGGACAAAATATTAAAATAAATATTAAAATTTTCACTGTGGAGTTGTTGTTCAAAAGCACTGATCTGATGGAAGAGTATATAACACAGATCTTACCAAGAATATCGTCTCTACACATTTAGTTAAAGTTTTAATGCTGTCTTGGTTTTTGGTCAACACAAATATATAAATGATATGAATTATATATGAATTATATATTTAAGAGTTTCAGACAATAGAAAAGCAGATACAATGAATCGGGGAGGCACAACACAAGGTTGGATTCTCATAATCAAATGCATGTGTTTCACTCTGTTAGTTAAAACAAACTAACTGAATGGATTTTACATGCACTGTCACTGTGGTCTCATCTATAACCACAAACAAGATTGTTTTAAATGTAAAATAAACCTCACTTTGACCTCCAAGTTATCTCTGTGTAAAGTTTAGACCCCATGAGTGATTTTCCCACTGCTGGTGTGAAGGATATTGCAGTTTGCTACACGTATGCATCCAAGCCGGTGGTGAACTTTGCAGTTCTGACTATGTGTCCCACCTCAATCAATGCATTTCCGTGCTCCATGTTTGACTTCCTCTTGTCTTTTTCTCGCTCTTGACATAATCCCTCATTCATGCTGGCATTAGTTGAGAATAAATAACAAGGCAGGGTCTGTCGAATTAGGTTGATTTTATATATTAAATAAATTTATCGCAGACCTTACAGCCTTCTTTCGTAAGCGTATGTTTTTTTCTTAATGAATAAAACATAAGCAGGCTGTTGGGAACGATCAGAAGACTTCCAAGTATGAATATGGAACCATTTTATAAATGAGCACTAGAAGTTCACAGAGGAAGGTGTGTATTCCTGGAGGTTTGGGCTTCTAGTCTACTCTTTCACTTTCCCACAGTGTCCAGCTCAATTCTGTCATCATTACTCAAGTTCAGTCATCTTCTTACCCACCCTCTGTGAGCCAATCAGGCTGTTTCATATACTCTCCTGTTATTCTGCCTTTTAGACTCTTGCATCCTGCCTCCTCCATCTCCACCTCACACTGGTCAGTGAGAGAGCTGCCATCACCAGCAACTAGTCTCCACAGTGTCCTAACATACCTCCTATCATCCTGCCATTGCTGAGACTCTGCTATGTTATATGTCCCAGTTCATTAAATCCTTAGTAAACTGGGACTTAGCTGACTTTTGCAGCTTACTTTTACAACAAGCCGTTGGCACCCTTGTATGTTGTATTGATAAAAGGGAAAGCAGAAATAAAACCTCAGTAAGGCATTCCTCTACAGCGCAACAGGACTCCTTTAGGTGCTCTGAGTAAATGAACTTCTTTATTTCTATTTCTGCTCTGCGGCTACTGTAACAATATTTCTGCTGCAGGCTCTCTTGCTGCTTTCTCTGGTGCTGCTCCACTGAGAAAGGTAGGAACGGTTTAAACATCACCTTAATAATCACCACATCAGTATTACAGCAATAATTCCCCCCTCTCAGTGCATTCCTTCTATCACTGGCTCAGCTTATTGGTGATCTCATTATTTTTCATATTTCCATCTTCCACTCGACTCTGTCCTTTTCCTGTGTGAGTGTTTTCTCTCATTGACTGTCAAAAGTACATATTCTACATTTTAATGCAGTATGGGAGCGATCCTCTCTCCCCTTCACTTGACCCCATCTGGCCTAATCAACTGTGCTACAAAGAGACCCTGCAGCAACACGCACACACACATGCACAGAGACACCTTGTGTGAATTGATTGGCTGGTCCAGTCGCCGGTCGTTAAGAGGCCTCCAATTAAAATGGGCAATTATAAGGGTCTGAGTGATTGTGGGGGAGGGGAGAGCGCTCTCCCTCTTTGAGGCCCGATCATGTTCAAGTGATAACGGCGCTGTTGACCTTTGCTGCTATATTGTGAGTACCGCACTCACAGAGTTGACCTGACACCAGTCCTGCCTGCTGCGCGCACACACACACACACACACACACACACACACACACACACACACACACACACACACACACACACACACACACACACAGCTCTTCAGGGAAGTGTTGGAGTCAGGGGGAGCAGTAATTTAAACTAATAAAAGAAGAAAGACAAAAACATTAACATGCAAAAGTAATACTGTCTTATGCACTTGTGATTTTTCATTATAGATTCAGAGTGTGGATGAAAACATAGCTGCTAAAGACTACAACATCCAGTGTATACAGGATAATCTCTGTGTTTCTCATCTTCAGTATCCAGGGAGAGCTTGCAGCTGAATGCTAGCTTTACTAAGGTATTCTTAACCATGCAAGACTCTGCAACAGGAGAGCACTTTTTTTAGTATGATTTTTTTTATAAACACAGATGTTGCTGAGTTGTTAGCATTCTATATTGTCAATACTGATGCTACTAAAACAAAGTGCTAGGCAACCATAAAATATAATCAGCCAGAAGGTCTTGCGGATAAACAATCAACTATCTCTATTTCTGCCAGCTTAAATGACCCATGTAAGAATTATTTTCAATATGAGACGTCAAAGTGTGAATAATGGGTAGAATATGGTTCTCCTTTGGCAGTGCATTGGCAGGGAGCTATAGACAGCCCGTCTACCTGCAGAGAACGTCTGCTGCCCGTTGGAGGCAGTTTCCAATGTATGTGGTGCGACCTGTCTGTGGGCTGCTCTAGCTTGTGCTGTTGTTGTTCTGTCAGCCAGCTGCAGAAAAGAATGAAGTTATAACATACAAAATGAAAAGCTGAAGCTCTCTTCCCTTTTGCGGTCCACTGATCAGCGTTGGAACAACACACAGTCGAGCTGTTGCTGCTGGGTTTTTGAAGGACTGCACAGGAACCTAACGTCCAAACGGACACATAAAACGAGCACTAGAAGGCAGATGGTCTCATTTTCAGTTTTTTTTTTTCTTTCACTTCCTGTTTGGTTAGCAAAAAACTGTTAAGTTAGGGTTAAAATACACCCTTTTAGACTGTTAAAAAAACAAATCATTTAACGTGAAAAAGTAACTACAGCTGCTCGTACCAGCACTGTTGGGAAGGTATCTGGGGGTAGACAGGTTTATCACTACTGCACTGTACTGCGTTGGTCGTAGTAATGTAGCAAACAACAGTTGGATGCTGTTATTTTTTGTTAGCTATAGTGTAGTGGTGAACAGCACAGCAGCATCCATTATTCAGGGGCTGAGATGGCAATTATGGCTCAGAGCACAACTGACATTAATATTTAATATATAGGGCTAACACAGACCTGAACAGAGAGACAGGAAGTGACAGAGAGAGGGGATGGAGAGATGGCTGAATGCAGAGAGAGAGAGAGAAACAGTGATGATGAGGAGGAGGAGGAGGAGGAGGGGAGGACTGGGAGTGTGTGAAGGGGAAACAACTGGAAGAGAGAATCGGGAAAGAGGATTATGGGAGTTTGTTTCGACCACTCTCCCGTCATTTAAATAGTTACAATACCAACGGGGCAAGGGTGACATCTGGGGGAATTCCAGCTTTGTGTGTATGTGTGAAGAAGAGCGTGAGCGTCTAAGACTGAATCTCTGTGTCCGTTTTATTCCCAGAAGACCTGGTGTGCTACCGAGCCAAGAATAACGATGCTGCCTTGGAAGAGAAAGAAAAACAGACACACACACAGACACACACACACGGTATTCTGAGTTGTTGCTGACAGGTGGAGAAATTGCAGTGAGTCAGTTTGTGCAGACAAACTGAACAACAGATCAGTGCTTTAGCTTCTCCTGCCTCCTGTGTCTCTTCTCTGTCTCACTGCTTTCTTTAGATGTCTTGTTTCACCTAGCTGCCAAGTTTCCTGGCAAAGCTTTCTGACAGGATGATATTCACTTTCTCCGTCTGCGTGTGTGTGTGAAGCAACTCGTAAATGTATGTGTACCGATCGTAACAGCCAAATAATTGATCATTTTCTGCACAAAGTGAGGGACCAGTTGCAAAGAATACAAAAAAAATGAAGCACATGTTCATGCTGTCGCTGCAGGCGGCGCATTAGTGACCGGCCTTTACATGTGCTTTATTCTCATTTGTCAGTATCTAATCTTTTACAGTAGCTAATCTACAGCTAATATGAGCAGTGAGCGTTTCCCTCTCAGTCTGTTGATCTTTCAGAGAGATCAACTTCCTGTTTCCTGTTTACATTGTGAGTTTGTTATTGTTTAATGTGATGACATCAGATAGCACTGCTGGGCCCCATGCCCGCTATCGGAGTATTCGGTAGGAAAAACAAGGACATAAAATCCTATTATGCCCTCTGTTCGGCTGTTACTGCAGTCATAATGTGATAATATATTGCTTCCTGTTGGAGGAATGCTTGTTTTACTTTGCTGTGGTTTTATCTTGCTCAGGAGCGCTTCAGCAGATTAAACAGGTGCTGATACAGGGCTCAGTGCTATAATCCACAGATTTCAGTTCAAATCTCTTTAAATGTTTACATCCACTTTGACTTACAGGTCGGAGGAGTGGTAATTAAAGGCAGTTAGTATTTTAAATGGTGATAAGTTGTCTTAAATGGATTAGAGAGACTAATATGATGCAGAAATGTAAGGAAATCAGAAGGATCTGAGTTGGAGGGAAGATGTATTTTGGTTGGAAGGATAACAAGAAATCCACTTTAGTCTTTGTTGACTAATATGTGAGTTTTGTGAAGTCTTGCTTAACTTAAAAACAGCCAAACACAAAGCTGATAATCTGTGTAGCGTGCTTTCTACATGCGGTTACGAAATCTAACAAGCAAAGTTTAATCATTTGTCCACGAAGTGCAAAGAGCTTTTCTGCTGATTTTCACACAAAATGAAGACGTCTCTTATTGAACGAAACAGGAACCTGGTTGAAAATGAACAACAGAGGGCTAATGTGTGTTTCCATTTGCTTTGCAACAACGCACTGTGCACCCTCTCTATACACATCAGGCACATTTACCGTATTAAGTAACTTTTGTGGCTAAGATGTCCAAATGCGAAACACTCAGGGCCATGGGTGAGCGGTGCTGAACGTAACTCGAGTGTGAGAGTGGAGGAAAAAGAGCAGAGCGGCTGAGCAACATTCAAAACGGGTGGGGCGGGGGCAGGGGTGGGTGGGAGAAGAGCAAAATGGAGTGCGGAAGAAAGAAAAAAGGCAGCGGAGGAGGGAGTGAGGGGGCTGGGGAGGAGGGAGGAAATGCATGGGAGAGGGAAAGAGAGTTATGCGAGGGAACAAGACTTAAGAGAGCCGAGCGAAGCAGAGTTATTTTACATAATGATGGTTGATATGCACAGAGGTAATTGATAGCTGAGCTGCAGCCCAAAAAACACCCAGCTAGCTGTCAATCACGGCTCATCTCCCTGGAGATATGCTAATGATGATGATGATGAGGGCTTAGCTTCATATTGCTATCATTACTATTAATGCTGTCATTGTTGTCATCTCTGCATATTTAAATGACAGCGCCGGCCAGAGTGGTGATAGCCAGTGTGCATGATGTCTGTGAGAAAGGGCTCGTAATGTCTGCAGGGCTGAGATAGACTGAGAATTAATAACTTGCACGGCGTACTTACTTAGCACTCATTCAGACCTGTACAAGTGTCATTACATCATTGTTGCATGTAAGGGTGACACTGATGTCATCAGCACAGAGCGATGCACAGCCCAGTAATGCATTACAAATGCTGCGATAAGTCGATACAGCGCCGGTGTACTGGAGGTTAACGGTCAAAATTATACAGAGGTTTAGGAGAACCTCCAGTGTGTTTGTGCCTCTGAGTCAGTGAATGACTGAGAAAAGAAGACGACTCATAAACTGCTAATACTGTTGAGACAAATGGCAGAAGATGACACATTCATGACCGGTCAGCCAGACAAGTTGTAAACAGGCCGACTGATAAGCTACATGAAAGTGAAACTGCTTTATTTGGAGTCTAACAACAGAAAGTGGTCACTCTGCTGCCCCAATCAGATCTAAGGTCCATGCAAGCATGTTCTCTCCATGTCTCTCTGTCTTAGTCCAAAACTGCCATCCTGCCTAGGGTGCACTCCACTTAGAGTCCAGCTGACCCTGAATCACATAAGTGGAAGGAAAAATGATCCCATGTGTTTCAAACACACACAGGATCCGCTCTCAGTCAGGAAACCTGTTGGTGATGACACTGCATTCTGTGTGATGAACCTGTATGACGCTACTTAGATGACAACAGTTTATTATCACTGGAAAGATTTAATAAGAATATGAATTCGATACCAAAATTAGGCAAACATATTGAAATAAACAGGGTTTATGCTTCAAAGTCAGCAGTTTGTCTTTATTTTCTATGTGTGTGTTGACTATGGCCCCATAAGAGTGTGAGATTAATACTACATAAACACAATCTAAGGAGCTACATAAATACAATATACTCTGCCGCATAAAAAAACAAGCTGTGCTGTGTGGAAAAATCTTTAAAATTTCAGCATCTTAAGATTTCTTTAACGATTGAGGCCGTGGCCGTTTTGAAAACCTCACTGATATAAAAATGATCCCAGACATTCATTGCCGGGGTTACTTGTATGCACTTGAAGAGATTAGTGGCTTTTGGTGTTATTAACTTTGTTAAATACTTGAACAAAAACGACGCTACCGGCTCTCTGATGCTGCTCTACAGTTAGAGGCCATGATAAGATTAAATTACAACATCATTACAAATGCCGTCAGAGGTCCGACTCACCAGAGGGAGAGAAAAGAGGGGAGAAACAAGGGAGAACAGCAAAGAGGTAAAGGCAAAGATGAGGGGCTAGACAGACAGAGGGAGGAGGTTACTGTGGTGTATATTTTAAAGGCTGAAGGCAAACTGTTGAATTATAGATGAGTGAGATTGATTTGTGAGAGGCAGAGGAGGTGGGGAGGAGGGAAAAAAAGGAGAGAAAAAGGTGGAAGGAGGGACAGAGGAGAAGGGGGGGAGGCAAGAGTTGTGGGGAGCAAGCAGCTAAAGGATCGCTCGCTCTGGGCCAAACATGTACAGTATGCACACACACACACACACACACACACACACACACACACACACACACACACACGTGTGCGCGCGAGCGCAGGCACAGACAGCTTACCTCAAATCGATCTGAAGCTCAGGCTCTCTGTGCTTTTTACTCTTTTTACTCATTTTTCTCTCGCACACACACACACACACACACATAAAGTTTATCAGCACCACCAAAGAAAAACACACACGTAGATACACCCTCCGTTCGGTGATTACCTACTAACAAGACAACAGCGCCAGTGTGCTGCGGGGGTTTCAGCAGATGAACTAAACTTGTGGGGCTGTTTTTGAGTGAGCGACTGTTCCTTTGTCATTGCTCTTAGAAATAATTCATGGATTGTGTCGGAGGGGGGCTGGGATTGTGGGTGGGGGGTACGAAAAGGAACAGAGGGCAGGAAGAGAGCGATGAAGGAAGTGATATTGACAGGAACCTCTTCTTCCTCTCTCCTCCTGTCTCCTCCTCTCTCCATCAGTCAGTCACTCAAACACACACACACACGCACTGCTTCACTGTCAGTAAAAACGCATCTCTTGCCTACTTTCTCAGATATGATGGTACTGATTGAGGGAAACATTGATAAGTTTCTTCTTCAACTTTTATGTTTCATGACCTCTTGTTTTCACACAAATGGGAAGTGTTGTTACAAAGTTGCCATTGTTTAAACCCAAACCTTTCATGTACAGTAGATAAAGAACCAGAAAACACTAGCATGAAGTGATTCTTTATTTAATTATTAAATTTGCTCTAATGGATTGACAGACCTGAAGCCTTCTGTGTGTGTTTACTTTTTTGTGTGCAGGTGTGGGCAAACATGAGCACACATTTCATTAAAAACGATGAATTATCCTTTGTTTAATATCAGGAGGAATGAGGGTGATAGAGTTAGGTCCATACATTTTGGGGGAATCACAGTTTTTCTGATCAAGATGTGATTAAAGTGTCGAACCTCAGCTTCAATTCAAGTGGTGTTACAAAAGTACTCCATTAACTTTTATGATTTACACCCATTTAAATGCATAGATCCCCATTCTGAGAGGATCAAAAGTAATCAAACAATTGACTCACATCTATTTGGTAGCACTCAAAATACAAAGATTTCTCTGCAATTGACAGAGGCCTCACTTCTACTTAGGTTTATTTTGTTTTTGAGCCTATCAGAGACATATAAAAGCAGCCAAATCATCAACAATTTGGTTCATTCTTAAAAAAAAAATGAATACATTGGCCAGCTTAGCAGCATAAAAAGATCTGAAAGAGTGCAGGATGGTAGAACTATTTCCAGGGTTAAGAAACCTCCTAATATTTAACACTCTCGACGAGCTAGGAGTGTCATTGTACAAGTGTCCAATTGAGAGATGCCTTCATACATGAAAATACAGAAGGTTTACCACAATGTGCAAACCACTGGTTACACTCAGGAGCAAGAAGGCCGGATTAGAGCTTGAACATTTCTGGAAATAATTTTTGGGCAGATGACACCAAGATGAACTTGGACCAGAATGATTAGAGGAGGAAAGTATGGAGAAGGAGCAGGAAAAGGATCTTGATATGAAGTATACCACATTATCTGTCAAACATGGTGGATGCGGTGGAAGCACTGGTGTTTATTGATGATGTGACTGCTGATAGAAGTAGGAGGATGAATTGTGAAGTGTACAGGGCTATACTCTCTCCTCAGATTCAGGAAAATACTGCAAAACATTCCTTCAACTGTATATAAAAGAAGCATGTTGTATAAGATGTACAGTACTGTAAATAAAATATGAATCATCTTTAAGTAGTCGTTAAGTGCCAGTCGGTATATTCTTGTGCAGCTGCACCAGTTATGCACATGTATGTGCTTCTTTTAGATATTTAGTATATTTAAAGTGGTGTTATTTTATATTTAGTCACAACATCTTGGAATTATTATTTTATGTAAGTCGCTATCTCTCTGGCTGGAGTCTGATCTGAGCACTCACTGTCCACTCGGGCTGCCACTTTAACATTATGTGCTACAAATTGCTTCAGCTTCTCTGTCTTTGCATCTGGTGTCTCCTTTAATAATGCCTTTGGTTCTAAATATACAGAGAGGCAAGGAAACAAAACAAAAAGTCACAGCTCATTCCAGTCATGCTAATGTTGTGAAAGCGTATATTTAAATCCAAACCGCATCTTTTTCTAAACCTAACCAAGCAGTTCTTTTGTGCCTACACCTAACCACGACCAAAAGCGAAAGTAAAAAGCAAGTAAAATTTTTAAAAAATAACCTCACAAAAATAACTTCTGGGTGAAAAACACCAGAACAACACCGGAGTTCCCAATATAAGGGTGTTACCACTAATATCGCTGTCCTTCACTTGGTTACACCATTTCATATAAAGGAGTGACATCATTATTTTTCATGGTTTTCACCTAAAGTTTTGACTGTGAGAGCTTTTACTTTAGCGGGACAAGAGCCTAAAGATTACTTTGGGACTTTTCTAAGAAAAGTGAGCAGTGAAAGCTGAAAGAAAGGATGCGAGAAAAGATACAGAAGAGGGAAATGAGAACGAGAAAGAAAAAAGAGAGAGTAAGGGAAATGTTTAGGGCAAGTCACAGCATTTAACTCCCGCTACGTTTGTCAAACAAATTAAATGCTGTCAAGGTTCCTCACCTGTGCGTGCACAAACCCACACACACACACACACATATATAAACTGCCCGTGTGGCACGCATATGGCTCACCCTGGTCCAAATAAGGAAATATGCATACATTACCATAACTGATGTTCGAACCACTCCATTTAATATGCTAATTCACTGAAATATTACTGAGCGCCGTCTGTTGTGAATGAATAAATTTGAATTGCAATTAGAATAATCCTTTATAATTAATGAAAACTGTCAATTTTGGTTCAGAAGTAATTTGATTAACGGGTTGATGGGGCTCCAATTAAGTAGAGGATGAGGAGGAGCAGAGAGGAGGATGAAGACAAGAAAGGCGACAAGCTCTTCAGATAATCGCTTCCTTTTCATGTGTAATGAGAGATTAAGCCGAAATCTCTCAGCGTTCCTTTAAAGCTACAAAGCGGGAAAACTAACAGGGAACTTCCCTTACCTTTGCGGCAGGGAGAGAGGAACAGGAAGGGAGCATTAAAACAAAAAAAATGAGAGGAGAAAGAGAGCGGAGGTGGTTAGAGCCACAGTTTTTATCATTATAAATGTTCAGTCAACAAGACGCACTGCAAAGAACCTACATAGTTTTTAATTTAATAATGCTCATGTGTTTCATATAGCTGTGTTATTCCTGCCACAGTAATGGTGTCGTTAGCTTTCTAATCCACAAGCACCTCCTACCACCACTAATTAACCACATCCATGTTGCTGTTATTAGCTAATTACAAGACTGGACACATGCCCAGCTAATTAAAGCTATTAAGTGTGTGTCCCTATGTGTGTGTGTGTGTGTGTAGAGGAGACTATGTATATTAAGGCATCTCATGAGTTAATGTTATAATGACAGTCTATAACGGAGACCTGCATTGCAACAAACCATCTGACACGCCCCCCCGCTCTCTCGGTACAAAAACACCGCTGCTCCCTCTACTTCCAAATCAATAGCCAAGGTCATTATGTGCAGCTGAATCATATGTTTCACTAAAGTTGCTGCGTGTTAATAATATTTCAACAGAGTTGCAGGAAAAAGCTTCTAATTTAGCTCGTTTAGTCAACACTGTCATCCATCATGGTGAGAACACAAAAGATGCCCCTGACTCTCTGCTGTTTTTCTTTCTTTTTTGCTTTTTATTCTCATTTTCTTTCCTCTACAGCACCTCTTCTGCTCTATATTCATTTTTACTGATTTTCCTTCCCCCCTTTTTCCCCTCCAATCACTTCATCCTCTTCTCCTGGCTTCGCTGACCCTTTCCTTTCCTCTTCCTTTCCTTCCTTTCCCTTTCCTTTCCTTTCCTTTCCTTTCCTTTCCTTTCCTTTCATTACAGGAACATGTTTTTCTTCATTTGAGCTCACTAATCCTCTCTTTATACATCTGAATATTCATGGGATTGTTTTGTTTTGAATATTCAAGAACCAATTAACATGCTGTGTATGAATAATTAATACTTATTATTTTCTCCCTTTTAAATTTTTAATAATTAAAATCTATAAATCTGAAAACAAAGAGGCTCATTTTCACCTTCTGTGTGCTTACGTGTGTGTATGTTGGTGTGTGTGTTGGTGCATGTGTGTTGGTGTGTGTGTTTGTGTGTGTGCCCGTGTCATGCTGACAGACTATTTAACAACAGCTCAGGAACTCTTTCTTTTATCTGCCAGCAGTCTATCCTCCTGCCACACAACCAAAGTGTGTGTGCACAAGCGTGTGTGTGTGTGTGTGTGTGTGTGTGTGTGTGTGTTCACACTCATGAATAAATGAACTTGTTAAAGAGAGATGAAGGGGAAGAAGTAGACATGTTCTGCTGTCCTGTTTAAAACTACCTGATCTGGCACACTTAGCATGCAGGAACACACACACACACACACACACACACATGTTCACAATGAAAACTGAACGAGTTGCTGCATCACCAACAGTGCAGATATTAACTAGGCAATAATTATGAGTATGAAGTCTAAATAAGTACAAGTATAAAAAAGTCAACATGGAGAACGAAGGAAGGAGAAAAGGAGACAAAAAGGTGAAGATGATGCGTGAGAGGGATAGAGAAGGAGGGAGGGATGCATCCTTGTCTCCTCCTTTAGTCTTATAAATACGGCTGCCTTCACGACAGGCATCATTCCTTTTAATCAGTGTCGCTGCTGTGATCAAAGAAATACCACCTCCACTGAAAGAGACAGCAAGAGATGGAGTACAATGGGAGACTCCTCACTGTGTGTGTGTGTGTGTGTGTGTGTCTGTGTGCGCGTGCAGAGAGAGAAGTAGGAGAACGACAACAATGTTGTCTAGTACCTGAACAACAGCAAAGCCATCATGTCTACATGCTGTCACATGAGTGAGGTCTTGCAATACAGTCAGACTTACACCTCCACTCACACACACACACACACACACACACACACACACTGCAGTGACTGTCAAACACTCACCTCCCGACTGGGGTGTAGGTAATTAACCAGACAAAACAACTCACAACACCTCAAGGATCAAGAACACAGAAGAAGAAATACAAGGTAGACTCACGACAAAAACATGAAAAAGAGACGAGAAGAAAAGAGACGTTCTGACTACAAAACAAGCGCACACTTCTAAACAAGGAGCTCCACTCAGGAGTACAGGGGACTGGGTAATGATGAAAATAGAAACAAATCTGCACTCCTCTACTCATCTTCATCACTCAGCTCCTTACTATGATTTCTTTACATTAACAATAACGAGGGAATTTTAAATCCACCATTAAAAGCGTCAGCCAATCAATAACAAATTATTACATTTACTCTGACTGCTAATAAGATTGACAGCTTCAATAATAGAATCAGATTTTTCATTAATAAAAGACTCATCTGGCGTGATTTAGAGAAAACGTGACAAAAAGTGTTGTTTCAGGACAACTAGCATCTTGTTTCTCGTGGTTGAAGTTCAGAGCAGGCTGAGGAAAAGATCATGGTTTGGCAGTCTGTAAGAAACACAGCACAACTTCTTATTCTACTCCTGAAAAAAGAAATCCATACGTACTGCAGCTCTAGTTGAAAGCATTCTAAACAGAAATGTACAGAGTCAGCCAATAATTTGTGTTATAACAGCTGAACATGGATAAATATTAGAAAGAAGAGCTCAGCTGACAATCCTGATCCTCTATATGCTCTTGTTATGGTTGTAAACATTGTTTTCCTTGATGTAGCTAGAGAGATGGATCATGTTGGCACTCTAGTTTGGGCAGTTGCCTAAGATGTAATCTTATGAAACTTTGCACATGCATGGTAGAAATATAACCTGAAACCTTATTTCAAGAACTGATTTGACTGTTAATTCATCATATTGTGAGAAACAGGATACACCCTGGACAGGTAACAAATCTGTTGCAACCATTCATGCTCACATTTACACCTTCGCTTAATAAAAATAAATAAATTCTGGGCTTGTTTGTGAACTTGAAGAGAACATGCAAACTCCACACAAAAAAAGGTCCCAGACTGGATTCAAACCCAAGATTTTCTTGCTGTGCTACCAACCGTGCTGCCCGCTTAATCACGTTAACCCAAAATAATTGCCTCAAGGTTTTACCAAGATTCGTAATGAGTGGTGAGACTTTTCACAAGAAAGCCTTTGATGCTTTTTGACTTCACCACAAACAAATGTCTATACATTTCCTGAAACAACTGAGTGTAAATGGACTGGTACTTATATAGTACTTTTCTACTCTATTTGAGCACTCAAAGCACTTTCTTACTGTGAGCTTTAATCTGTGCTTAAGCACTTTTAACCTAACGTTCACACACTGATATGTATCCATCGGGGGCAACTTGAGCTTCTGTATCTTGCTCGAGGACACAGGATTTTAACATGGCGTGGTTGGTTTTATTGTTACTTATTGTAAATGAACAATGACCAAAGAAAATAGTCTTTCTTTCTTTCTTTCTTTCTTTCTTTCTTTCTTTCTTTCTTTCTTTCTTTCTTTCTTTCTTTCTTTCTTTCTTTCTTTCTTTCTTTCTTTCTTTCAACCAATTAAACTAAAGACAATTAATAATTTAAAAAAAACACATGAACCAATTTAATTAGACCCTTTGTTCAATTAACAGTTTCCCCCTTTGTTCTCTGTCATGGGTGGAAGACACCATGATGGCATGTGTGTATGTGTTGCACTGTACCTGTGTGTGTGTGTGTGTGTGTGTCCCTGTGATACAAATCATTCCATTTTTAGTGTCCAGGAAATTAATGCAAGTCCTGGTGGAAGTCACAGACACACTAACGAGTGTTTGTGTGTGAGTGTGTGTGTGCGTTTCCATGTTATAAGTGTCTGCGATACAGCTGACTCTCAGTCTGCTGCCACTGCTTCTCTCTGTTATGCCGAGCCTTGCAGTGTAAAAGAATGGCAGAGTGTAAACTACTAATTATCTCTCAGTCAGACAAACCAAGATTGTACAGGCTGTGTGCATACAGGTTTTTTATCCTTCTCTCTTTAATCTCACTGTTGTTTCCTATTTGTTCAGCTCATTATGTGATCAAAGCCATTAACATGTTTATGGAGCGGCTCTTTCATGTTGCAATAAAACACACTGAAGCAACTCATAGGGAGTCATAAGGCGATGAAATATGAATGCAGAGGCCCCAAAGACGAGGAGAAAGTGTGTGTGTGTTTGTGTGTGTGCGTGTTTGTGTTTGTGTAAAGATTTGTGTGTGTGTATGCGAGACTGAACGGGAATAAAATTAGTTTAAATCTGACGAAACTCCAAGCTAACAAAAAAGATGAGGAGGACGGGGGGCATCTGAGCCTTTGAGTTTTCACTGCACACACACACCCACACACACACATACGTACACACAAATACGTATATGGAAATACATACACAGAGGCAGTAACTGTTAAATAATTCAGCATACACAAACACACACTGGAGGCAAGGTGAGGGTAAAAAGCGCAGCTAAGCTAACAGGCATAGTGAGTGGCCCGCAGTGTCAACAACCAATCAGGATGGAGCGTGGTGGCCAGAGAGAGAGGCGCGACCCCCGGTGACCCCGGACTCTAATGATTTATAAACACGACTGTGTGCGCTATGCGTGCGAGTGTGTGTTCTGCAAAACCCCCGGAGCTATTTAAATGTGGAGATGAATTCTTATTTATTCACACAGAAAAGGAGTGAACGTGAAGACCCCAAGGGTAAGGTTCAAAACAATACAGGAGGAGAGCAAGAGAGGGAGAGAACGAGGGGGGATGACTAAAGATACGAGAGGAAAAGTGAAGTAGAAAGAGAGAAGGAAAGGCAGAGAAAGAAAATGAGGAAAATCCTAAGAAAGAAGGAAAAGCGAGGAAAGAGGTAAAACTGCCCTGTGATCGCATAAGGAGAGGAGGTTAGAGGGCTGTAAAAGACCCTCTTTTACTATCCTAAGGGGCTGCACACACACGCATATCGCACATATATTCCCTCCCCCTGCCCCCAGCTCGGTATGTGTGTGTCCTCATGCAATATTAAATAGTCAGTATGTGTGGGTATAAAGAGTGGTGGGGCTGGGATGCAGTGAATTATATATCACTATTGATTTGCACACACAGAGAAAGACACGCGTGCACAAACACACACACTTCATTAGATTAAAGCTCACAGCTATGACACAGACAACAGCAGAGGCTAACAGCAGACGCAGGGAGAAAGAATCTGTCCGCAAAGACACACACACATGTAATGCAATGAAAGTACACAGAGGCTTTCTACCTTAACTCTGCTGCACCAGCTGCTTTGGCAGAAAGGTGGATGGTCTTTTTTTTCCACTCAAGAAACTTTGTTTGTTACACCAACTGGTATTTTATATTAGCACTAAATCAGAAGGTCGCATGTTCATTGGTCTCAGCAAATCGGCAGAAAAAAATAAGTCTGAACAATGGTATTCAGCCTTTTTTTTTAGCTCATTGTTTCATTTACAGTCATCTTTAGCCAGTGCAATCATAAACAACATCTAAATATAAACCTACTGTGAGCTCTTCCCAGCACCAAACAGCAGATGGCTAAAGATAGCAACTAGCTGGTGGAGAAAGCCAGGCAGCGAGGAGCTAAACGTGCAAATATTTTTCAGGCGCTGGTAAAGAGTAGAGCTGCGTAAACAAGATGATTGTTGTTACGTGGATTTAAGATCTGATGGTTTCCATATACCTATCTAATTTCTTGACCTCTTACCCAGTTCAGGGTCACAAGAGGGGGCTGGAGCCTATCCCTGCTGTCATAGAGCAAGATGTGGGCTACACCCTGCAAGTTACCAGGCTAACACAGAGAGAGGGGCAGCTATTCACACTCACATTTATACCTACAGGCAATACTGAATCACCAGTTTGCCTAGCATGTAAGTCTTTGGACATAGAGAGAATATTCAAACCACACAGAAAGCTCCTGGTCTTCTGGTGGATTCAAACCCTGAACCTTTTTGGAATTTGGATCACATATCTGGCCCAAAACGCTGGATTAGACAATGACCCCAGTTCTATGTTGTTCTGTGGTTACTTCAACACAGCAGCGGCAGTTAGCACCAGAGCTAACGTACCATGGAGGGAGCTAACAGCAGAAAGACAGCTGTTTTGGAGGTATTTCACGCTGCAACACCAAAAACCTTTTAACTTAAAGTTTTTTACACTGCACCTACAGGCCTGACTGCTCCTCATTGCCTTTGTTACCTTTTGAATATCAGGGTCTGGCTGCTGGGCTGGACACTTGGCTAGGTCACTGCATGTTGTCTGTGTAGATGCCTTCATCTGCCTATGCAGCAGAACTGTAACGTATACAATCTGAACAATTTTTGTCATTTATAAATTAGCTGCCTCCTGTCAGCTTTTCTTAGATGCTCCCCCTCCAAAAATCAAAAATGTCACTAAATAAAACTCTATAGTTTAACAAAAAATTAGTGGCAAAATAAACTGAAATAAACATCCAAAAATGGAGTCAACTGCTACATCCAAGGATACACTCTATGATACTCCTCCTCCTACCACTTTCCCTCCTTATCCTCACCCACCTTCCCTCCATGCTCCTGCTATCTGGCATTTTAATGCATCTATAGTCATGCTAATGGTTCTCAGAATTCAAAATAATTTCTTCTTTGTCCTGCTCTGCCACTCAGCACTGATAGAGAAGTGGTATCTCTGTCTCTTCCTCTTCCTTTGCCTTCATTCTCAAAGAATATGACTTTGACAGAGTCCTGTCAGTCTGTCGGTCTATCACACTTATTCTGTGTGTCAGATTAACGGCGGTAAGGAGTCGAGAGTGCTGACAGGACATGTAGGAGAAGAGAAGAGAAGAGAAGAGAAGAGAAGAGAAGAGAAGAGAAGAGAAGAGAAGAGAAGAGCATGCGTTTTACATTATGAGTGGTCCCAACCTTTCTATTCATGCTGGTTGACCTTTCCATCAGTAGGTAATCGAGAGGAGAATGTCCTTTACTATAAAGGCTGGATGTTAAGTCACGCTCCTCTCTGGCCCAAAGAGAGAGAAGAGCACCTCATGTCACTCCAACACAGCCCTGGGTGAAGCACAACGGTTGGGGTGAGGGGCAAAACGCAGATGGATATTACAGAGAGGCAGAAATGTGTGTGTGTGTGTGTGTGTGTGAGGGCTGGGATAGGATGGGAGGGAAATAATACCGGTCTGCCAGTTCAGGTCATTGTCGAGAAAACATAAAACATAATCATCCATTAAAATGCAGCTTCACACCCTCCATCACATCCATGGTGGAGCTGCTGCTATAAATGCTGTGTATGTGTGTGTTGTTGTGCGCGTGCGTGTGCACACACACATTTACTCAGCTATGTTAGATCTACAGGCATAAAGAGACGGAGGCTGGAGGTTTGTGGTGGGTCACTTTATTGCATACTGTGTGCGTGTGTAAATGGCAAGTGCGGTGTCCCTCTGTTGGAATTGTGTCACATTTTTGTATGAATTTATATTTGATCATCAAGCGTTAGTGTGTGACAGTGAAGAGTCGAATGTGACGTGAATGATGCATAAGATTTACTCTGGACTGTCACATCAGCCGGGAAAGATACTATAAAGTGAATACACCAGTTAACGATTACGATAAGAATTCCCTTCTTTTATAGAACATGTGAAATATGTTTCCATAAAACTAATTTTCAGAGCTAAACCTAATAATTTGCTCAATTTTAGACTTCCCACGGGTGAATTTCCACAAAGGTTTCCATGCACTATTCCTCTATGATCTGCTTTAAACATAATAAAATGGCGTAAAGACCTGATTGATAGCCTTCATGTAAACAAAAGGACAAAAATAAAGACTGACTGCACCTTCCACACTCTGTGTAGTTGCAGTATGGATAGTAGGCCTCAAAACACAATTCAAACAATAATTAGGATAGCATCTACTGTACTGGTTAACACATTTACCTAACATGAGAAAGGTCAATGGTTCATGAGAGGTGTCATGAACCTCAAACGGTATAAAAATCTGCACCAAATCAAGTAAGTGGATCCATCTGCTGTGGTTAGCCCTTGCATATAAGAGAGCAGATGAAAGAAGATGATAGCATATACTTACTAATGGTTAATTATACAAATTACAAGCAAGTAACCACAATTTGATGAATTTACTAGGCTGGTTATTTTGAGCTCATGAACTATGCATCCATCTGTCCTTTTGCTCTTGCTTATCCAAATCAGCATTGTACGGATGGGGGTGCCAGAGCCTGAGCTGCCAAAGGGCAAGAGATGACCCTGGACAGGTCGCCAGTCTGTCACACATAGACACTCACACCTACAGCCAATTTAGAGTCACCAATTAGCCAGACTTCAAGCGTGTCTTGCAAGAAAGCTGGTGTACCCAGGGAGACAGCATAGGAGAACATGCAGAAAGGCTCCAGCCTGGATTTGAACCTGATCCAAACTGATGAAAAAGTTATAACTCAACAGGATTTTTTGAATCTTTCTTGCATAAAAACTTGCAGATGACCAGTGAGAGTGTAAATAAAAGAGTTGGTAACCTGCTTGCTGTGATTAATGTAATTGTGTCATCTTTTACGAGGCGGCTGAACTGAATGAAACTGGGCTCTTGTCTCGGCTCTTTGTCCCCGGAGATGAGAGCGATGAGTTATACCCATCTGCAAATCGAGACTCTAAACAACACTATCGCTTTTAAACGCCAATCAGCGGGGGCCAAGTCTGTATTTCAAACTTGTAGTCTTAACAGTGTCACACAAAACACAGAGACCAACAAACGCACTAAAGTTTCGCTGTGACACACTGCAAATCCCCGCTGATTGAGGGTAAGCGAGCTTCAGACGGCTCTTGTGTATAACTAGCTCCAGCCCAGCAGATCAGAATTGCTGGCAGCAAACTTACATGTTTGTCATCTAAAAACTATTCACCCTCCACTTAGCCAAGAACACAACACAAACAATAGACAGCCCGTTAACAATGTACCATTATCTGGAGCATGATGGAAGGAGGGGTACGTGTGGAGAGAGCGGAGAAAAAGAAGGAGAGGGCGAGGAGGAGAGCGACAGAGTGAGCAGCTAAAAAAAAGAGAGAATAAAGGCAGAGAGATGAGAAGGAGGATTGCAGAGAGACCAAACTGTTATTTAAACCAGGCGGCCACGAAAACATCACAATAAATAACTCGGCTGTTTAGTCTCCACCTCAGATGCTGGGGGAGCAACGGAGCGCAACACACGACGGAGAGGGAGGGAGGTGAGAGGGTGTGTGTGGAGGGGAGGAGAATTAAAGGGAATTGGGGAGGGGTGAAGTGGTAGAAGAAGGGATGGAGAAGGAGATAAAACACATTACAAGATCGCTCTCTGTTGTCAGGCTCAAAGGAGTATCCAGGATCGTCTCTCCTCTCGACTAATGAAAGGAGCAGCTTCACAGTCAAGTACCAGGACGCATGCCTACTTGCAAACACACACGCATGCATGAATGTGCGCACACTTACACTCTTAGATTTAAAAAAAAAGAAGAAGCAAAAACATAAACACGTTTAGCTCGCATTCACATGACAGAGAAGATTTTATGCTGTTGTTTAGCATCACAATGCCTGTGCACGCTCAGCTCAGACTCACACCTTCCCCTTCACAATCGCGCACACACAAATGCACGTGCACACGCGGGAGCCCTTTCGTCGTCCTCAGCAGAAAGAGTGGCACGGCGAGGGCCCCTTTGACTGCACAGAGCGCTGCCTCACCAGCCAAGGCCGTTGATGAGAGGAAAATAGTGCTAATGCAGCAAGGAAGCTGTTCTTTCCCAATTAAGCCAATAAAACACATGCTTCCCTCTTTCCTGTAACTGCCTAATAAGCCATAAACACAGCTGAACATTTATAATTCTAGCTAGTACATAAAAAAAAGAAAAAAGCACTTCCCATGTGTGCAGGGGTGAGGTGTGTGTGAAGAGGGTGAAAGCGCTGGTGATTGCAGTGGCCATGGGGAGAAATAGCTTTTTCTACTAAAAGAAAAATTTAGTACCTCACTGAATTAATGTGAGGGAGCAGGAGGTGGTGGGAGAGGAGAGGGAGGAGGGAGGATGGGAGGCTTAAACTGTCATACTAGACCAAAGCAGATGTATCTATCCTCCCTCCTTCTGTGTTTAGGAGAAGCTGGGGATGCTGAACTCCCTGTTGAGATGAGATGGATACCTTCACTGAGCACCTACAAGCTCCCGTACACATACATGGAGGCAGATATATACAAATTAAAGAAATAAAACTATACAAACCCTGAGCTGTTTGCAAACATGAACTCCTAGTAATTTGTGCAGAATCAAATGAGAGCATTTTAACAGACAGCAGGTTATGGTCCACTTCAGATGTATTCTCGCTCCATTTGAGCTGAGTGTCCATCTAGTGAGTGCATACTGGAGGCAGGATGTGATATCAACTCCCTCACTGTGGCTTCACTGGACACTCATTTGTGCACAACTGGCCACCTGAACCTGGGAAGTAAAGACCTCTGATTGGTAATGTCTAGAACAGTTCAGCTTTAGACTTTAGTGCGGTGTCGGGCTGCCAGGTTCTTCTATGATTTGAGATTGTCTTGACAAGTCTTTGGTGCAGGATAAAACAGGTTAAACAGGTGACATTTTACTGGCATGGATTGGACCCGCTTGTCCTCTTATCCTCCTGAGAACTGAGGAAAAAAATAATAGGCTGGGTCTCAGGAGGATATGGCTCAGTCAGTCTAGAGCAAAGAATGGGACGGCAACATCCTTCCAGATAGGAAAAATTGGTGGTTGCCTGGTGATTAGATTACTTTTTTTTTTTTTTTTTTTGCATTCAGTGATCAGTTGCAAATGAGTGCAACAATCAACTGAGCCCAGAGGTTGAGCATGCGGAACCGACAACCTCTGGGCAACGACTTTTGATTGTGTCTGCTGCGGCTGCTGTCCGACTTGAAGTGACTGCAGTCGTTCTCAGACAGATCGATGAAGGTTTGCAAATAATCTCTTTCTAATTTATAAATGCAGACAGATTGCGAACGTGGAGCAATCAATCTGAGTCAGTTTGCACAGATTAGCGCAACTTGTCTGGGGACTCGACTCAGCTGGTAGCTAACTGGCTGTCCAAATACCTACTGTATGTCAGTTTGTGGTAAAATTGCTATCCTGCAGCAGCTATGTCACTTTTTGTGCAGGAATTTCTGTTGCAAATCTATGAAGGACTAACTGGCCTCTGAATGTATGCAGGTAATGCGAATTTCTGTTTGATGTGAATTTATGTGTATATACAGGCAGCAAAGGATTTGCAATTTTTGCTGATTTATCACATACAAACAGATTGCATGTAAAGAATGTAACTATTAGCAGGGAGGTAAGGAAGCAGAGAACTGCTCCTCCTTTACTTTTCGTGTGAGTTCAGCTGCTTCCTGGATTGTGTTTTTCCCTCCTCGCTGGGCTGGCTCTACTTTTTTCCTCCTGGGCAAGAGGAGTCATAAACACAGCATGGGATCGCTGTTAAGCAGTTCCTAAAAAACACATTTGCACTTTATTGTCTAAGTGCAGGAGCTCGGCTCTGGTGGGAGAGAAACTAAAGGGAGGGGATCAAATCTGCAGATTGTGTACATTTAATCTCTCTGAGATGAATGAATTTAAGTTAGTGCTGACATGAACAGCTTTTTTAAATTTTAACTTTTAATTTAATAATAACACCCAGCTTTCTGTGGAGGTATCCCCCTGCATTTTTACAAATTAGAAATGAATACTGATGATTTCCTCTCGCGCTGGTTTAATCTTATTTTTCTTTCTCATTCAAATTTATTTTATTTTGTTCTTAAGGTTTTTTGTGGATTGCAGCAGGTCAGTCTATCTGTTTCAGATACAACTGTCCTGATTTGGCAGCTGATGATGCAACTCTGCAGGATTTGAAATGCTACACCGATTGTTTCACAGAGCCACATTGTTAACTTTAACAACATATGACTAATGTTTTTCATAAAAAGCTGTGGGAATGATGAGTTTTGTTAGCAACTGGCTCAGAGGTGGTTGTGGGACAGGTTATTTTGATTATATACATGCTTGATGGTTTAATAGTGTCATACTTTGTGTCAAATACATTACAACCTCAACACCGATGTTCACATTCTTCATAGCCTAACAATGCCTAATGCCATCTGCTCCCAGGCCATCATACAGATGCACTATCCTAGTGTACATTTGGTTTCTTTTTGGTGGTATGTTCCATCATTGTTTACTGCAGTGTTGAAGTGTAATCAAGCTTCTCTGTGGGCATCATTAAAGTTTAATTTGATCTCAGAGAGAGAGATTCCAGCCTTTGCTCTTCGACATTCGGAGGCTTTTTTTTTTCACTTAAGTGCTCGAGAAATATTTTACAGAAGTGAGTGCCGTCATCGGTGTGGGCAAACGGTAAATACGCTAGTATCCTGGCCTATACTGTACTCGCTCACACACACATTAACACACACATACACAGGGTGGAATGTGGTAGAATGCAGACCTGTGTGTGTGTGTGTGTTTGTCTTTCCTGCTATTGTCAGACGGAGATTGATACCGCCTCTTGTTACTGACAGACGATTGTCGAAGCTTCCTGAAATAATTATAAAAGGCAACAACAGTAACTCACACACCCTGTTAGCCCGCCTGTCTGTCTGTCTGTCTTTCTGTACTGTACTGTGTCACCCTGCCAGTGGGTCTGACTGTCTGTTTAGCTACGATTAATCAGAAATTTAATGTTTATCAAGTTGTTGAGTCAATACCAGTGGACACAAACTGCTTATACCACAAACAGAAGGAGATGTAGAGAGCAGACTAAACACAATGGAGAGAGGGGCTTAAAGGCAAAAGGTCAGACAGTGAAAAGATGCAAACATCGGTCTGAATCATCACCTCCTATTGTCTGTGTGTCTTAGAATTCAGGAAATGTCATGTCACATTTACACATGCACAGACATAAAAGCTTTAGTTGTAATCAGTCATCTCTGTAAGAATGACCCCGTGAGGCGTTTGCACTCCGCAGATGTGTTTTTGTGTCTGTGTGTGAAACAGTATTCATGTCCTGAATGTTCTGCACAGGAAGTGGCAGCAATCCACTTCCTGTTCAGCTGGAAATCTCATCTGCAGGGCGGGCTGCCCAGGGTGTTACCACACATACAGGCACACATACGCACTGGAGCCCAAATATATGGAAGAGCAACGCACACAAGCACGCACAAACAGCACAAACCAACACCCAGTCTATTTCAGTTTGTCATGTATTGTCACCTGAGCCTACAGTAAATACAAACTCTTTGTTCTCGGCCCAGCACTGCTTAGGGGGCTTTTTCTTTGTGTGTGTGCGCCTGTGTGAGTTTGTGCTCTTCTTATAAGCCGACACCACTATTAATAAATGTTATTTGTAGTCCTGGTAGGAATAAGTGTGTGGTAGGTGTGGTATGTTTTACCAACAAGTTCCACCTATTTATTGTGGAATTATCACAAGATTTTACTAATGTGGGAGCAAATGCATGTTGGAGCACAGTAGGGTAATAACCCAGGCACACCTTGGAAACCTCAGTTTGCTAGGGACAAAGTGTATTCCCCAACCAGTTGGGGAGTGGTTGCTGTGAAACTGGTTGCTAGGAGATATATGGCGCTGCACCAAAAAGCTCCTTGTGGTTGCTTTGGATGCTACAAGATTACTGGCAGTTTGCATGGAGTGTTTGCAGACATGTTGGCATCTTCAATGCAAATTCCACCTAGTGACAGCCAGCAACCACTCATGAACCAGTAGGGGGAAAAACATTGACTGAAGGTAGTGACTGTGACAAAAACAACTACACCAGCCAGCTTTAAACAAGATCTCAGTCTGTTTATTCTAGTAAAACCACTAATCTGGAGATGACAGTGAGATCAACCACTTGTCAGCTACAGTAAACATTCATGCATATATGCATATATTGTAAAGAAAAGTTTTTTCTGTAAAATCAAATTAATGATTACGATATGCACATTAGGTACCAGCATTGTTATATTATCATCTACATTAAAAGTGCAAATAAAAACAGTAATGCCAAAAATTATGAAAATAAAGGTCAGGGCACAAGTTTCAGAGTTTTCCTGTGAGACTAATTAAAGACTTTTCACCTATTTGTAATCTGAAAAAAGCTGCTTAAAAACAAACTGTTTGTAAACAGACTAAATTAGCGTAATGAAGAGATGATGACATAGAGTAATCTTTAGAGCCCTAATGTCGAGGTAAGCGGCACTAAAGGAGGGAAGAAGGCGACTGCATGCAGTTTTGTTGATCTGATTTAGCGCCTGTAATCACCCAGTGGCTGACATTCATATTACGTAATGTTCAATTTCCATTAAAAGAAAAAAACTTGAGAAATCTGTGAAAATTGTATTGTGTTGCAAGGTGAAATCCACACGTAGTGCACTTCAGCTTTGTTTTTCTTAACCTGATGTCAAGCATTTACTCAGTTGCACAGGCCTTTTATTTATGCTTTAAGTGGCCCTAAAACCTCACAAAGCCAGTGTGTTTAATGACGTCAGTAACACATTTGAGCAGAATACACGCCGCACATAAATAAACAGCTACAGCACAAAACGCAAGATGTTCAAAGATGAGAATTAGCATAAAATAAAACAAAGAAATTAAACTCCTCACCATTTATGTGCGGCTGCTTGTTCGCCGAGGCAAACAGACTGATTTAACTAGTAAATAAAGTCACAACACTCTGGCTGAATCTCCTGAGATTTAACCTTAACCCTGGAGAGTGTTGCATAACAGCAACAAACTTGACAGATAAAACACAGGCTGTTAGCACCCTCCCCACACACACACACACACCCACACCCTTACCCCCCTCTCCCCAGTGTTTGACTAGACAGCAGTATCCAAACACAGGGACTCCTCACTACACTGACTTTACAAGGACTAATTACCGGCTGGCACTGAGTGTAGACAGATGGTAGAGAGAGAGAGAGGTGGAGAAGGAGTACACAGGGAGGCAGAGAGAAGATATATTTTGTCGCTCAAGTGTATACGTGAGTGTGTGTGTTGGTGTACATAAGCTAATTTGCGTCAATAATTATCATCCACCCTGCAGCAGACAAAAGGACTGCCTAAACATTACTAAGTGATGTCTGATGCCAGCTCCATTCGTCTTCTGCAACAATGTCAGAGCAGTAGATTACTCCTTTGTTGTTTCTTTCATGTCTCTGTGAATAGAAAGCTAAACTGTACGCCGTTTCCTCCTCCCCCCCTCTTAAAAAAACAAAGCATGCAAGCATTTTTTTCTCACATCAGCAAGCAACACATGTACCATACTTTTCAGTCATACATTTCAGGTACTTTCTGAAATGTCACCATTTAGTGCCATTGTCTGGCACTAAACAACAACCAGATTAGCAGACTAGCAGGGTATCCAAGTAGTTTTTGAACACGGTAAAGAATTTAGCAGCTAAAAGCCAGATATCACCATCAGGTGTTGGTGCGCACCATGCTAAGTCACGAGTAATGTGAACTACAGTCATATGAAACTTCATGCTAACTAAAGTTGATAATATGTTGGTGTTTAGGTTGACCGGTTGTCAGAATGCACTAGTTCAAGAAAATGACCTCATGTGCCAGCTATTGCAGCCCCCAGTGGCTGTGTGAATAAGTGCATACATAATTTGTGGCATATATATCTTTATGTCACTATTAGGTTTGAAATTCTGTGCTAAGCAACAAGCAACAACTGAGACAAATCATTACTTTTCACTAACCCTAACACAGTGCTGAAAGCTAACCAAATAACAAAGTGAAGTGAAACTAAACAGAGTTTACCAAATAAAAGGGAAACTTTGACTTTATTTAACTTTCTCCTGGTCAAATATTCAGAGTGTTCTCCCGGCATTCTACCGTTTTCATGCTGTTTCACTCTTTTAAGACTGGAAACACTGTTTCAGAAACAATGACATTAGTAAGATACACCGCCACTAACACTGTGTGTTTGGGAGATTTGTTGGTCATTCCAAGAGTAGGTGGTGTATCCAAACTGGAACTGTATTTTATGAATAAACTGAATACATCTTGCTTAATAAAAATAAAAAATAAAAAAAATCAGTGGGTAGTCTGCTTGTTGTCTATTGATAAATGTGAATAAGTGGTTCTCTTATGGGCAGCACGGTAATGCAGTGGTTAGCACCGGTGCCTCGGGCTGTGAACATGCTCGCTGGCTGGAGCTTTTCTGTTTAGTTTGCATGTTTTCCTGCATCTGCTTGGATTTTCTTTGGGTGCTCCGGTTTCCTCCCACAGTCCAAAGACTTGCCTGTTAGGTTAATTCATTATTCTAAATTGGTTGTATGTGTCATGTCGGTTTCAGTGGTCTTTCTGTTTCACTGCGAAAGACTGGCAACCAGCCCAGAGTGTATCCCACCTCTCAGTCAAGCTAAGGCTCCAGTCACGCAAGCCTAGAGACAACTTGGCAAACCCCCTGCCATCCACCCTTCACTAGAGTAAAATATGTATTCCCCAACCAGTTGCTTATCAGTCACAAAGAGGTATTCGGTGCTCCACCTAAACTTCTTTGCAATTGCTTTGGCCTCTTGAATATTGGGTCCTGGAGTTTGCATGGAAGATCCTTGCTTGTTTGCAAACACTTACCAACTAGCTTCTAAGCAGTAGTGTAATTGTAAACCATAAAGTTGTGCTATTTGAAATGTGTTAGTTGCCGCAGTGAGGCACAACTGTTATTCTGAGGCAAAAGTTTTACTTTTCTGGTTTAAGTCACACATTTTCCAAGCGTCACTGCCATTTGGTAATTAGTCAGGGACTGTTTGCTTACAAATCGGCATCTTCCATGCAAACTAGGAGTGACTGTGATAATCTGCCAACCAAAGCAATGCAAGGAGGGTTTTTTGTGCCAGTGCCCTCTTTACAACCAATTTCACCTGCCAACTGCCAGAAACTTCCAGCAACAACTCACCAACCAATTGGGAAATACACTTTTTTCTCCAGTGACTGAGGCCTAAACGGTGACCCTGTAACAATAAGCATACAGGGTACAGATAAGCAATAAAGACGATGGATGGAGACACTTGCTTAGAGCAGAACAGTTGTTAATACTTGAATTATTCCTACAAGTCAAGTCAAAATATTTAATGCTGCTGCAGAGGAAAAACCTGAAAGAGACAATAAAACACTCAAACTGACTTTTCCTGTATCTAAATGTAACAAAGCGTCTCTCTAGAATAATTAAATCTGTGTGCTGTTTTCAGACTCCGGTGCTCTCCTTTAGTCTAAACCTCGGCTGTAGTTGAGTTATTTCTCTTACTGTCTGTGCACTTTGCACTTCTCCTCTCATCCTGCTGAACTCAAGCCTTCACATTTTTCAGCCCTCTCCCGCTTTTTCAGCATGACTTCCCTTCCCCGACCCTCAGTTATTCCTTCTCTGCATCCCCCCATTGCTCTCTCCTCGCACCCCTCTCGTTAGCCGGGTATAAATCTCCAGAACTAACCCAGTAATTTAACCAATTAGCATCTCAGATATGAAGGTGGCATCTAAATTACGACGGTGCAGAATAGTGATGCATGTGGCCCCGGCTGCTGAATTTACAACCTCTCGTTACATATTCAACCAGCATAAATCAAGCGTTCCCCACTGACACACGGCCTTATGGGTAGGCACGGGCCGAGGTGGAGGGAACAGTCCCGGGGATGCGAGTTAGTTAATCATGTGGAAATAAGAAGCATAACCTAGATTCGCAGACACACACACACACACACCAATAAAACACATAGTAAACCTTTCTGAATACACACTTTTCCACATACACACTCACATACACACATGCTTGCAAAAACAATACATTATATAAACAAACACAAACAAAACAAAGTAATCACAAAATTAAAAACAATGCAACACAGAATCTAAGCACAAATGTTTTGTTTTAGGCACCTCCCTCACCTTCCCTCTCTTCCTCTACCTCCTGCCAACACACGCACACACACACACACACACACACACACACACACACACTCCTGCCTAAATGAGTGTTTCCGTGTGTTGATGGGCAAGACAAAGAGCCCATGCAGTAACCACTGCGTGTGTGCGTATGTATGTGTGAAGGCTTGTGTGCCTCTGTTGTTATCTCAGCGCGTGGTTTCAGCAGCAGTGCGGGGCGTCTGGTCCTCACAGCGGCGGTGGCGACAGCGAGTGAGTGATAACTGTAGTAAAAGTGTAGTAAACAGTCTGAGTGATGGCGGCTGTCGGCGGGGCCAATTGAGCGTGTGACATCAGCCGTGACACATCAGTGGAGAAGCACAACGGTAATGACAGCATCGCCACGCAGTGCGCTCAGGCTATCTGTTACTGCTTAACAGCCGCCACACACGCACGCAGGCACAGACACCGCACACACACACATAATGAACATATAGTCGCTGATGGGGATAAATCTGACTTTCAGCTGCTCAGAACCTGCAATTGCTCTGAAACTGCTTCCAAGTCATGAAAGAGAATTTGTTTTTTTCTGTATGGGGGAAGGATAGAGGTAACTCAAAGCAGGGGAATCTTAGGGTTTAGGTGTAGCTGAAGGGTGAAAGGTCATGAGCTCGACTCCCTGGAGAAACACTACAAATGCTGCTGCTCCCACTCTGAGCATCATTATAACCCCCCACATACACAGACACCACATACCACAAATCATTATAACATGTAGTCTTATAATGAGCTGGTCACCTTCTAAACCTTCTAAAAACGAATCCCCTGATGCCTCTCTCTCACACCCTCACCTACCAGCCTCCCATGAGACCCGCCGACTGCAGGGGTCTCATAATTAGACACGGGGACACAGATATGGGAAATACAGACTCATTCAGCACTGAATGAAGAATATGGCCCACAGACAGACAATACTTAATGTAAAAAGGATCCTGTGAGTCAACTAAACTATCAGGTAAACAGTCAGGTAATCTATCAGTGTGTTCCATTTGAAGTCAGAAGTCGGAATTTCTCAGATCCCAGTCGGAGTTTTCAACTGGAGCAATCCCCCTATCCCCGACTTCACAATCCAAGATGGCAGCAGTGCATGTAAACAGTAGTAAAACTGTGAATCTTTGCAGCCACTGTTGTCTATTTATGACTCGCAAAATAAGCCATGCACAGCGCACTGATCATGAACATGCCGCAGCTGTGCTTTCAAATCACAAACATTGTTCTGTCTTGCTACTGATGTTTGAATGGCTCCACACAAATACTCCTTTACCTTACTTTTCTACTTTACCACTGGAACATTCTCATCTCAGCAATGATGTCACTCCGAACTCTGACAGGAAATGAGCATCATGGGCCTTCTTTTCATTAGGTTGTCATTTAGAGTTCAGTCTAACAAATTCTCGTCCTTTTATCTTTTGATGCATCATGTTGCATCATTAGCAAATGACTAGAGAACAAATACGACTGCAACCTCCAAGTAGCTGGGAAAAATCGGAGGTTGCACGCTGAATTTTTTCACACTCAGCAACCAGTTGCAAATAGTTGCGGCAACTGCTTTCGATTGCACAGGTCGCCTCAGGGGAGGCAACCTCTCCATACAACTAGGGCCCAACTCAGACTGACTCCAGTCACTCTCAGACAGACTGGCAAAGGTGTGAAATCTGAGTCAGTCTGCGCTGATGAGTGCAACTGCTACGCGTCTCCTGCAGAAGGGGACTCGACTCAGCCAGTTGCCACCTGGTTGGTTTCTGGTCATATCCCAGTATGAAAGCAAGGTTGCTGAGCACCTATGTCACTGTTCTGCAGCTGCACTATGACAATATTTGTGGAAGAACTTCTGAAGTTCTGTTTCACATCTGTGAGGTTCGGGCTGGATTCTGAATGTAAGTAATTAGTGTTAATTTCTGCATGTGTAGATGGCAACAGATTTGTAATTTTCACCAATTTGTTGTAAACAGATTGCACAAAATTGATTTATTTTATTATTTTTAAGACAACAACTGGTGCCCATCTTTTAAGCAACCATTTCAAAAGCAACAAGAGTTCACCTCATCGCACACAGTTGCAGTAATTTTGGTTGTTGGTCTCCCTAGTGTGACTGTAGCACAGGACACTATATTTCTAATGAGATGACATCACTCAGGTTTTCAGTTTTTATGGTAAACGTCTGTAAAAACTAGGTGCAGCAAGAACTGTCAGCAGTGAGGTTTGTGGGTAAGGATTAGTGGTGACTGCTCCCTGCCGAGAAATATCACATGTTGCCAGCTGAAAGTGCTTCCAGGAGGATCTTGTTTCCATAAAGACACGTGAGGAACACATCAGAACTAACATGGAAGACAGTGAGACATTCACCAGTGCTCTTCTAACATCTCCTTATCCACGACTACATAGTTGATGTTTATTTACTAAAGAGCCACATAGGAGATGTCATATTAGTGAGTTATCACAAGGTAATTATGAATTCATAATTAAACAAACCGATTTAACTCAACACTTTCTTCTTCTTCTTGAGTCGTTTGCGATTAAAACTGTAATTACTCATTAATTACTCATCACTCCATGTTAAGTTGCTGTTTTTCTGCTGCCTCGAGGAGGGAAGCATCATACATAGAAGTTACCCATCAATCATAAAAAACTATGAGTATGATGCTTCACTTTACATGAAAGTGAAAAAGAGGCAGTAATTACCAGTACATCCTTATTTCTGAGTAAATACGTGCTACTAACTCAGTAATTACTTCCTACTTCCTATGTTACCATGTATTTCTCTGTTATCTTAAAGGAAAGCCATATTATTTTATACCCGCGAGGTTTTTGTTATTAATTAAATGATCAACTTTCATTTTACAGCCAATTAGAAACAATTTCTCCTTTTTATGTATAAGTATCACAGTGTCATGACAGAAATATGGCGTTTGCAGCATAAAACTCACATAACAGGTGGTATTTTTAGCCAATAAAAAGACTGTGATGGTTAACATAGAAACAAGAATAACAATGGGTCCATCATAAAAACATGACATGTGGCCATTATTATCTGAATTATAGTTTTGGACATAATTTTGTGGACATTAATTTGACTAAGGTGTTTGAATGTCTTTTTCTGTCTGTTAACGTGAGGAACAAAGTTTTTTCAACCTTTCGGCTTTAGGAGCAGTTTCTCATAAAAGCCAGCATTATAAATACTTTGAGAAGATCCAGTTATGTTTATGCCAGACCCACAGGTCACAGAGAAGAAATGCAGATTTAGAGCAAAAAAAGAAAACGTCTTTCATTTTAAATAAACACCCGGATGATAGAGGCGGATTTGAGACTCAAGCTTGCAAACACCTACGCAGCCTGACCCGAGTTCAAGTGTTTCAATCTCTCTTTCTCTCGCTCCGAGAAAGATACAGAGGCAGAGGGAGAGAGAGGGAGAGAGCAGCATTTAACCTCAGAGGGTCAGACCGAAAAAAAAAAAAAAAATCAGCTGAAATTCTCTGTGATCAATATGTCCAAGAAATACACACACCCACACAGTGCTGCCACGGAGGACACCCATGAGCATCAGCACTCAGATACACATGAGCCATCCCTAATAGGCGCACACAAGCTAAAAAAACCTAAACACTTCACTGTAACACACACACGCAGACACACAGTGGAAGAAGAGCTGGCCACAGCTGCGCTCTCCTCATGAGCGCAGCACTAACTGACGGCTAATCGATTAGTGCTTGGTGACCTCTGACCCCACTAGCTTCCTGTCTGACAGATTACACCTCCGCAGTTCCATAGGACTGCATTCGCCTGCCTCGGTTTGTGTGTGTGTGGTTTTGGGTTTTTGTTATATTTTTTTTTTGTCTCCACAATGGAACAAAAATAACAGAAACATCTCTCAAAGCAGGGTGGTCCATCTCATAAGCACCACATGCATGAACTTGCATGTAATATTACAGTAAATGTGTGATTATGTGAGTCAAGGAATTTTCTTTCTTTCTTTTTTTTTCTTGTCTATAGCAGCGCAAAACATAGTGTTTGTTGTTGTTTGGGCGTGTGCTATGTGTTACTGTGGTGACACAGACGGTGCGCAGATCAGGCAGCTCAGACTGGGAGGGGTGGTGTGTGTGTGTGTGTTCATGTGTGTGTGTGTGTTAGGAGGTAGATAACAATGCCCCTCTCGGCAGGACACTGGTGCTCTCTTCCTGGTTCGCTCTACACGGGAAACACTGCCCCAACACACACACACACAGAGGCACACACAGATATTTATACCTGTATGGGTTGCAATGACTTCACCAGCTCGCCCTGCACAGCCGAACAAAGGGAAACAACAGCAAACTAGTGTCCCTTCACACATAGAGGAGAGTGTAGAGCTTGCAGACTCAGCCGTCCGTTAGATCAGACAAGGTTAGCATTTTTATTCCGACACGGCTATTAATAATGAAATGATGCATGGCTGGCACATTCATACTCTCCTCCCCTTTCCTCCCCTCTCTTCTCTTCTACAAATTCCTTCTTACAGTTGTACAAACTCTCATACAGTAGGTAAACACACTCCTGCTCGGCCTCCCAAAACACATCAACCACAAGTTCACTTTGTGGTAAAGGGGGGAAAAAATTCCCAGTCTCATCAGTGTGTCAGTTAACAAGTATATATATGTATGTGTGTGTGTAATCTGCAGGGAGTTTCCAGATAAACTAAATGTGTTTGCTTTTTAATGACAGAGCTTAAGATATTCACACACACATGCACACACTCCACCGCCAACCACCTATCATGAATGAGCCACTCTGTATGCTTACCTCAATACCGTGTGTGTGTGTGTGTGTGTGTGTGTGTGTGTGTGTGTGTGTGTGTGTGTGTGAGAGACTAATCGCTGTCCAGTAATGGCAGCATGCTAAGAGAGATCTCTGTGTAGGAGCCCAGAGGCCTTTAGCCACAGTCTCATCGCCCACCTGGAGGTTATCCACATACCACACCAATGCACACGCTCACACGTCAGCTAGTCTTTTGTTAGCCTGCCAGAGAGCCACAGAAGTCAGTCCATTGGTAGGTTACATAATCCCTCTCTGACTTAATTAATCAGTAAGTTTGTTGATCAATCAGCCAAGTGAGTAAATCAGTCAGTAGGTTAATTAGTCATTCAGCTAATTTGTCAGTTAACTAAATGAAAAGGCGTGCCTTCTGTTCCACGTCGTGATTTTTTCCCCTTACCTGATGTGATAACACACTATGGCATCTATACAGTGCACTGTGAGGCTTGAACTAATTTCTGAGACAATGTGATTCAAAAGTCTTTTACGGGCCTATGTAAAAAAAATTTTTAGTAGTTTAAATCCATGCCCGCATCACCTTTGCAGAGCTGAACATGAATTTGGGTAAAAATTCAATTAAGCTCCTCTTTAAATATTTATACGTTTACTATGTCAGAGATTAAAATACTTGAACGTTTGGTTTTTTAAATCCTCAATGGGCTCATTTTTCATTGTGCAGTTTAGTAGTCAAATATTTATTAGTGGACAAAAATAAAAATCCAGTGCACCACTCACCCGCTGCTGAAAACAGTTGTAGTTTTTGACAACAAGGAGACACCTAAAGTAATCGAGGCATCACTACAGCTTTGAAAGGAACAGATGGGAAAATCTTTGAGGCCCTCGTGTCGTGTTTGTAGCTTTTAGGGTAACGTGATCCCTGCCTAAGGGTGGTTATGTACACTGGGGTGGGTGGGTGGGATACTGGGAGACAGGAGCAGGAAGGGGAGGATGAGAGAGGTGAAAGAGGAGGAAATGGGGAGAAAAGAAAAAAGGAAAAAGGTGTATGTGTGTGTGTGTGCACATATTACACATCTGTGTGGACTCTCTTCAGTTTTGCCCTTCGGCAGTTTTCTTTCTGATACTCCACGCCCGATTCAAATAATACAGAAAGACAGAAAGCCTGATGGAGAAACTTGGCTCTTAAAAAGAAGTTGGAATTAGAATTATTCCGATTTAAAGACAATACAAAGGAAAATGTTCGGGGAAAAAAATGAAAAGAAAGAAGAAAAAGTAGATAGATAAAGACAACAACACATATCTCCATCTCTGAACCTAAACAAGCTCCTCGGCGTTAGTTTAGACAGTTAGCGGAGATGAAAATGTGTGTGTGTGTGTGTGTGTGTGTGTGTGTCCATTAAAACAAGCAGTCAAACTAAATCAGCAAGTAATGTGAATGCCGAGCTTCTAAATGCTGGGACAGGTGCAGACTGAGAGGCTAAATGAGAGAAATGAATAAAACATAGTCCTCTCTGCCTCTTTCTCCCTCTCTCTTATACACCGTTAAACACACACACACAAACACAGACAGAGAGAGAGAAGCGAACAGTGGCATTATGTCAATAGTATGAATAATTCCCAGCAGTCGTCATCTCTAAGCAACCGATGACCTTTAACACAGGAAGTGATACTGCACCTCGAGAGCGTGAGCTGGAGAGAAGAATCAGGCTCAAATAATTAAATAAGTGTGTGGTTATGAAGTGCGGGACATCTTCACAAACCAGCCAAAGAACCTCAATGCCATCCTCCACACTCACGGAAACACCGAGAATAAATGATGAAGTTTATCTGGTTAAATTCATTTACATTATCCTCCAAAAAAAAGCGCAATAAATTTTATAACCACCTAAAAATGACTATATTTGTTGATGCAATCTGTATCGGTAAATATGTCACAAAGAGAACATCTCACAGGACTTCTGGCACCAAAAAGGATAACTTCATGGAAGCTTGTTTACTGAACTCACCATTTCTAATAGCAGTGACAATAAAAAAAAAAAATGGAAATTAAGGAAAATGAAAGTAAGTAACCATAACCGAGCCAGTGAGACTGATGGAAGCAGACAAACCTGGCAACCCAAGAAAGGCAAATGATGCCACTTCTCCCCCAAAACACAAGACAACACTACATATTGCGTAAAGATACAAAGAAACCAGCAAATTCTACAACAAGATGAAAGTAAAATCAAAGAAATTTAACGAAACAACTCTCGGGATTTATCTCAGAGAAACACTCACCCAGAAGAAGTAAAAAAACACCACTTTGAATGTCTTCTTCACCATCGACAGTGTAAAACCATGATACTGCACTGCACTGTCATGTTGGCTTATATATAAAGTTTCTTTAGTCATTTGTGTCTTATTGAGTATATATACAACCAAGCATTGGCGTTTTTCCAGGGAAAAAAAATCAATAGCTGACACTGAAACCTTTAATTTTTGGATTATGCCTTAAAAATAGCATCTGTGATTTTCAGCTGCCTCTTCAATTTAAAAAAAAAAAGAAATCCAATGTGCTGTTAATGCATTTTTCTTACATTTACAGTTCATCATTGTACCTGTACCTAATTATGCTGATGCCAAGCAAAGCAAATTAGAATTTGAGAGGATGAAGATCTGAAGGAAAACAGGGCAAAGACGGAAAAGAGCGATGAGGACGGGTCAAGAAAGGAGGAGGCATATTCTCTCACAGTCTATTTTAGATGTGCGTGTGTGTGTTAGTGTGTGTGTGTGTGTGTAGGCTACATGTCAGACAGTGACAGTTGAGCGAACAGTGACATACCAGGTTGGCAGAGATATTTTGGTAACTAGGACAAGTGAGAGTGAGAGAGAGAGAGCGATAGTGAGGAAGACAAAGGCGGAAAAGATGAAGAGATCGTTTAGAAGATCCCTCTCACTTTCTGTCGCCTTTCTTCACCTCACCCCTCCATCTGCCCTCCCTCCTCCTCCGCCTCCTCCTCTCTCCTCCTCTATCTGATTGACAGCGCCCCCTCCTCACCCACCCTGTGCTCTTTGATTGACAGGACTCCCCAGACTGAGGCTCTTATCCCCCTGAAACAAACCTGGCTCTGCTCCTCCTCCTTTCTCTCTTCTGTCTGCCTAGACAAGCTCCCACTCTCCTCACCCTCCTCCCCCTCCTCTTACTCCTCCTTTCTTCCTTCTGCTCCCTCTAAATGCCATCTTATCATCTTCACCTCCTCTTTCTGTCGTCCCTCCATCCCTTCCTCTTTCCCATCATCTCTTGCTCAAGCTCTGACCCCTCTTAACCCTATAGATTACACACACACACACACACACACATAGGGAACCCCTTAAACCCCGAGGCTTATGTGGGCCCCTTTAGACTTTGAGAGGACACACACACACACACACACACCGGTATCCGTAGCACCCCTACACACAGAAAAACACACACTCAAACTGCCTTCCTCGCGCCGCGACACTCGTCTAAGCCCTGAACACACACCACCTGAGACTATAACCCCCTCAAACTGCTCACACACACACAGTCTGAGCCTATTAAGCCAATTGTAGCAGTCTAAACAGGCACAAAGCTGAGCAGTGAGGTAGGTAACCCCTCAGGGCCACGGAGACGAAAACAGAGTCAAAGAAAGAAAAAAGGAGGTTGGGAGAGGGAGCAAAGCAGAGGGGTGTGGAGAGAGAGGGTGAGGTGAAGCAAAGGCATGGAAAAAAGGGAGGAAAAGGAGGAAACAAGAAAGGGGGAAGTGGAAGTGATGGAGGAAAGTAAGAGAAAAAGGGGTGATGAGGATGCTGAGCGATTAAAAAAAAGACAGTAAGAGTTACAAGTAGAAACTGAATGGCAGTCACACACACATACACACACACACCCAGAGGAGAAGAGTGGTTGTGGCTCTTTAGGAGTCAAGCAGGCGTATGATAGGATAGCGTTGCATGTCGTTAACCCTATATTAACCCTGAGAGGCAGTGGGATGCTCAGTGTGCTATAACAAGGATTAACTGGGCCACACACACACACTCACAGATACACTCATACGTACATGGTACGATGGGCTAGCTGTCAGTCACACACATGTGCGGACAAGGACTGAGAGACACGCAATGAGCTGTCAGTCACTCTCTTTAACGTCACGTCTTTTAATGGTTCGTACACACAAATGTTTGAATTTGTTAAAGCATGAGTAATGTGTTTAAATGAGCGTGAGGCTTAACTCTGTTCACATGTCGATGTAACGTTTACATGGTATGTAGATAAGTGTGCTTATGCATATCTCTTCATCTGCCAATAACCCACTGCAGACTTGGCTATAGCAACATTTTGGAGCCTTTTCTCTCTACTGTGCGCTGTATATGCTATAATGTAATATCAGTTTCACTTGGCTGAAACCATCCCTGCAGAAGCGTTGGGCAGCATTTATACAATGCAACAGTATCCAGGTCTTAGGGCAGTGGTTTCTTTTCTTTCTGAGAGCTTTCTTTCCAATTTTATGCTGATATGGGGCTCATTTTAATGTGAGTGCAGATACTCTTCTTTCCTCCAGCATCTCCACAAAAGCCTTTGCTGTTGTTCTGGGATTCGTTTGCTTTGTTCACACATTAGTTTCACGGAAACAGAATGCATCTCCTTCCTAAGTATTACGACTGTTGCCCGATCCCATGGTATTTATACTTACATACTATTGTTTGTACAGATGAACATGGTAGCTTTCAGGAAATTGCTCACGAGGATGAACAAGGTTTCTGGAACGTCACAATTTTTTTCCAGTGTCGGGGCTGTTTCCTTTGGTTTTCCCATGATTTCAAGCAAAGGGGCCAAGACACACGTCGCACTGACTCTGATCATGCTGATTAGCTCATTACAGGCTTCTAACGCTAGTGAGCAAGTTTTCAAGCTGTTTTAATAGCACACTTACTTAAAGTGCCTGACAAAGTAGTGGACTGGTGGTCCATACATTCACGTGGAAAAGAAAGTTTCTACAGGACTCTTTGTATTCCTTTGAAAAATGAAATTGTCGTATGTCTGTATGACTTTGTCAGCCTTTCACATTGTGAAGGACTTAATTTCAGCCCACTCTTCCTTACAGCATCGCTTCAGTTCACTGAGGTTTTTGCACAGCTCGCTTAAGGTCCCACCACAGTATTTCAGGCAGGTTGAGGTTTGGACTTTGACTTGACCATTGCAACACCTTCATTCTTTTCTTTTTCAGCCATTCTGCTATAGATTTTCTGCTCTGTTTGAGATCATTGTCCTGTTTCATGACACATTTTCAGCAAAGCTTTAGCTGTCAGACACTTGGCCTCACATTTGAGTCTTAGTGCTGTGCATTACGACCAAACATCTCCACTTTGGTCTCATATGTCCAAAGGACATTGTTACAGAGGTTTTGTGGTTTGTTCAGATGCAACTTTCCAAACCCAAGCCGTGAATAAACGCTCCAGACCACCAAATTGGTGGCGCTCACATCTGCTGATGGTCAGTTAAGTGCATTAGCATCCCTCATCCCACATTTTCACATAACCATAAATGTCGAATGCGGAGCTTAGCACATGCACATCTGCATGTTGTAGCTTCATACTATCACCAGAGGGCAGTGTAAAAAAAACAGATTAAGATACTCTTGTTTATGTTTGTGCTGTTTTAGTTGAGCCGTTGAAAAGAAGGAATTTATCACAGACATCTTTGTAGCGAAGACGCTCTTTTTTGTTTCATTTCTTCTTCATAGCGAAACATTGGCATTACCTTTCAGTTCAAGCCAAATTGCCAACCAATCTGGATTGTACCTTTGTAATTATTATAGCTAAATGCAGCATACACTTGAGTATGTATAACCACAGATGCAGGGAGATATATCTGCTAAGCCCTTAATGTTTTCATTGTAACTGTTTAAAATAACTATTAAAGTTACATTTTGAATATTTCTTTTGAGTGGGTGAGTTAATTTGAGCTCTCCTTCTGTTTACAATCAATGACACTTTAAGCTGTTATTTTGACTTTGCCTCATTCTCTCTCCACATGTTTGCGTCAAACAGCAGAGCTCCAGATGTTACACCAAGAGGCTGTGAACCACTGCAAAGTGGAGGGGGCAACAGGAAGTATCCCACGGTATCCACGGTAACCTTGACATTCCATCTTGACCAAGTTCCCTGACATCTCCCACAATTCACTCTGCTTTTCTCCTCCTGCCGTGGAAAATGAGACACACACCCCTGTGTGTGCGCGCACACACACACACACACACACACACTTCAATAGTCATCAAGCATCAATGTAACAAACAGTGACACACGTATTATGATTATGCAGCTATTACTTTGTCAGCTTGTGTCTAATATATCAGCTATTCTTTTAGGGGCCAAACCCAAGCCTTGGCCATCAATCCACACACGCAGATTACATACGCACTTTGCAGGCAAATATATAAAAGGCTGTAAGCTGAGACGTTTGAGATAGCTGACAAAACAGGAGAGTAGGGCGGTGGTGCGGCAATACCTATAATGTCCTCCACGAACACACAAATGCACGTATAGCGCATGACACACACACATGTTTGTGCACTTAATAAGATTTCTCCAAACACAAAGAAAAAGAGCAAAGAGGAGTTTTGCACTGTATAGAGCGAAACCTTGTACGTCCCCTCCAAAGTAGCGAGAATCAAGAATCTCATTCATGCCAAATTATCCCTGTAATAACCTTTATGAACCTTTAGTGAAGAAGCACTGAAGGACAGTCTGTAGATACAAAGCTGAGAGTCTATGGTGTGATTACTGTTCATCAGACGCTCATAAGCCACAATATTTAAACCTCTGTTTCAATTGTGTGATTCCTCACGCCACACAATGGGGGTATGCTTAGGGCTAGGGCATGAGAACACTGTCAGTGTATCGTCTGGGTCCTGTGAGTTGTGGAGTGTTATCTCCTTATATCTCACTTGCTCTAGCACATCTTACATGCAGTATGCTTGATTGGACTGGAATCTGGAGATCTGGATATCCCGAGGCAGGGTCAAAACCCCGAGCTCTTTGTCGTGTTTCTTGAGCCATTCCAGAGAAGTCTTTGCAAGAGTACTAGTGCCTCAGGGAGTGTGCTTGGGCTGCAACAGTGTCTAGATGCTGTGAAAGTAATATCCACATGAATGCCGGCAGCCACTGCACTGTAACAAGAAGATCTGAGGTATTTACCTCATCTGTCAGTGCTTTTAATGTTGCAGATGATCAGCTTATATTACAATTGCCAAAAATCTTTCACAAACTGAAACTCAAACATCTGGTCATGGTGAAGAAGAAGAAAAAACAACACTTGGTACAAATCTGCAGGAATATGATATTTTGTACAGTGATTTAAGTTGTGTAACAATGTGGTGACAGGGAGTAGAATATTTCACTCCTCTTCCTGTGAATTACTCAAACACATGCAGACAGACCGACAGAACTGCTCGCAGAGGGTTAAAACAACTGCCAAGGAGAAATCAGATTAAAATGAGGTTGGATCTCATTTCAGTTTTTCTCTGTCACTTTTTTTTTGTTCTTCTTTGCTCATGACCCATTTTTCTGTGCTGCTGCAGGAGAGACAGAAAGAGGGGTGGGGTGGATGTTAAGGGAGGGATAACTTCAGTCCTCTCCTGTGACAGACAGAAGGGAAGAAAGAGAGCGACAGACAGACAGAGACGAGCGGCAGGAAAACAACAGACGACTCCTGCTAGTGAGCTGCTTTGTGTTTTGCGTGACGTAGAGGAAACACACATTCATCTGAGCACTCAAGTCTGAAAGTGCACCTTTGGGATGTAACGGAGCAGCTGATGTGTATTTGTGTCCCCTCTGCACAGATCGATGATTACGTTACTAGAGTGCGCATGTACATGCAGATAAAACCTGTGTGTGTGTATGTGTCTGCAAGTGTAATTCCACACTGTCACCACCCACTCATGAGTCCTGCTGTTTGACTTATAAAAGCACAATTGGTTTCTCAAATGCTTCATCTGAAGCCGCTGATTCTATCGAGGAGTGACAGCAGCTCATCCAAACACACAAACATCCTGTCCCACGGCGCCGTTCAAACGGGTCAGCACACAAACCCTCGTCCACTGTGTGTCTGTGGGTGTGCGCGAGTGTGTGCGTAAGGAGAGAGAGAGAAGAGGCAAAGTGAGAGACAGTACCTGTCGATGATAACAGGGTCTGAGGGTGTCTCATTACGGTTTCCACAGCTCTTCTTGTCACAGCACCGACTACGGGAAGAGAAAAGAAGACCGTCAGGGAAGAAGACACAGGGCAAAGTGGGGGGAAAGTTTGGGCATAGGGTACATTTTATGGAACTTCCAAATTAGAGGTTTAAGTGGGAGTGCTGCAGTGCGTGCCTTTCGTCTGCACTGATAAAACAAATTTATTACAACATCCGCAGAATTTGTCCCAATCTGTCGAAAACAGGCCATCGTGAATTTTACTGGAAGTCTTTCAGAGAAATCTGCCCTGAAAGCAAGGATAAAAATAGACCTGCAAGACAAGGAAAGTGATTGTATAGCAGGATCTGAAGGAAATACACTGTGGGATCGCTGCTTTAACAAATACATTAAAAAAGACACTGCTGGATTTATTGTCAGTTGTGGTTTGTCACACTAGTGGGTAATTTGTTGCTGTGGTCACTGCCTATCATTTCTTTTTCCATTTTCTCCACTTTTTACTGCTGTGCTGGTTGCTACTCATTACCAGTGTTCCCAGTATAAGGTGCACCCTTAACCACAATTTGCCCATCTGGCTCAAACAATGAACTATTAAGATAACAGTTTCATCCGAATCCCATTCAGGTTTTTAGGATTGGGCTCAAATAGATGGTTTAATTTTGTACAGCACATTATAAGAACTACACAGGTAGTAATGTAGCTGAATAGCAAAATAATATAAAGATAAGTTCCAGAGCTCCAGGCACCAAGATCGTGTTTTGGCTTAAAACTGATCTTTTAACAACCTTAACCAGATGTTGCAAAGCTCCATTTTCCATTTTGCAAGATTGCCAGGAGTCCTGCCCCTACATTACACACGCATATACTAACATTACATGCTAGGTCACAATTTTACAGCGTTTATTGTAAAACACTATGCTTTGTGCTGTGGATAGCCACAACACATTTTCCTATGAGACTAGGCTGTAATAGGTCATTACACCTATTTTCATAGCCCATGAAGGTGACTGCATAATATGACTGTAACTCTGGGGTTTTGTAAAGTCTCAGAATAATAACCTCTCCTGGTGTCAATATGATACTGTTGGGGTTATGAAAGGTTAATTAGTTAAAATCCCCTCAACATGTGTTGCAAGAAAATGTTTTCATGAGTACGTAATTAACAAGCTGAGATCATTTAGATGCTTATAGTCAAGTTTTTTCCAAAGGTAACATAACCAACAGCATAATCATCTGGAAATCGAGCGCGAAACAATCTTTCAGTAGCTTTGAATCAGTGAATTTGTTCTTTTTTTTGTCAGATATGTAAATGGCTTGAAAAGAACCTGCAGTCCATCCTAATTGTACTGATGAACCATCAGGTAAAGTGGAGATGGAAACAAAAAAGAACCCCGAGGCTCCAAAAACACGTGGGTGGTATACACGCACGCACGCACGCACGTACGTGAGAAAAAACCCAAAACACCTGACATGCTTACCGAAATTCACACATGTGTACTACAAGTGTGTCAAAAAGTCTTTCTTGCATGCATCAATTATGAATAAAGGTGTAAGCAGGAGGGCGGAGGATAAAGCTGGCTATGGGTGGGGAGGGGGGTAAAGAGTGAGAGGGTGTGCGTGGGAGGGAGAGCTAAAACAAGAGGGTGAGAAGGGGAGGGAGGGGAGAGGAGGGGTCTGGGTGGGAAGAAGAGGAAGGGAGACGTCTCGGGTTTCCCGCTGTCACAGATGGCAGAGGTAGAAAGAAAGCGACTGATACGTTACACCTTAGTCATTGTCTCCGCTATCTGCCGCTCTTTCTGCTCTCGCTGTCATTTGCTCTCTGCCGCTCTATGAACTGGGTCATTACACTGTAACTTTGGAGAGCAGCAACAGTGAGAGGTTACAGAGAGGAATCAAGCAGGAGATCAGGGACCGGGGGGGGGGGAGGAAAGCTAAAGCAGATGAGGGAGAGGTGAGAGGTAGAGGGAAGGGTGGGTGATGGCGTGGGAAACAGAGGGGATGGAATAGATGTGAAGGAAACTTAAGGGACAGAAGAGGAAGCGGAGGAAGGAGAATAGTGTTTTATGCTATGAAAGGAGAAGGAAGGGGTGGGATGGGAGTAATGCAGGACCTATATCTGTGGATGGTGGTGAGCTAATCATCTGCTCTAACATGCATCTCCCACCAAACACACATAAGACATGATTCTCTTTGTTTTTTTGTGCTTTAATCACTGAAACAATGAGTCCAAATCGATGCGATGTCTTTTACATGTGTTGGGAGGGAAAATGCCAAAATAAATTCATAACTTACAAACTTAGTTTTTCTTGTTTTTCTGTCGCTGTAAATGAAAAATCTTTGGGTACTGACTGTTGGTCAATCAAAGCTAATTAGATAATGGGTGTTTAACTTGAATATTAATAGCCAGACACATTAGCAGCTACGTTAACATGTCAGTGATTATATGATATAAATAAAGAGTTTAGCCTTAGATTTTAAATAGTATAGCAAACATTGCATGAACATAACAACTTAAAAACATAAGTGAAAGGCTAATTACTAATTCATAATGCTTTCCCTGAAGAGATATCTTTCATTCAAATGTCTAATAAAAAAAAGATATAAATAATAACAGATAAACTTCTGCTTACACAGAAGCTGAGCAGCCAAGCATTATCCAAACTCACAGAACTTTGTCTAAAAGTATATTTCATGTCCTGGAGTTTCCAAAGAAATGAAAACTATTATGCTAAAATGTCCACAATAAATTAAACTCACCTTAAAAATAAAAACAGAGTTTCAACCAGCTATGCCAAGGCTGCTCTGTCAGACAGAGTGAAATAAAATATCTACGATGCCATAAAACTTCTTGATTTTAAGAGGGCAAATGTTAAAATACACTGAGCAAGACCAACATTTGTATTAAGCGCGTTCATTGAAGCATCTATTGTCCAATTCTAGAGTGAAATCACTCACGTATTCGTGCCAGCGCTCCAGCCAATTTTGCAACGCAGGTCTTTGTGGTGGCAGATTGGCTGGGAGCATATGGCTAATAGCACTGCCGTGACAATAAGCCACACTGATTAATGGACGCCCTGAGCTCTTTGTGTGTGTGTGTGTGCGTGTTGTGTTGTGTTGTGTGCAAAGCCCCCGCTGCAGAATCAGCATGTGAGAACATGAGGCAACAGCCGTAACTTTGACCTCAGCGGCTGTTGAAGACAAGCGACTGTTTACACTTGCTGCAGAAGCCATACTTTCTGCACTGTTGCTCCCCCAAAGGAAGTATTTAAAACAAAATCCTGCAGGACAGAACGAGCACCTTCTACTGTACGAGAGTCATACCGTACAGGTTATGCAAACACATTTGATTCAGGTCCACAATTATCCTCCACTTGATGAACGGCAATAATTTACAATAAAATCTGCTGCCAAATAGTTTATTTATGTATTCACTGTAAATCAGAATTTCAATTGGTCCATCATGAGCCTCTCCAGCTGAACTGCCTGAGGAATATTCACCAAGCTATACGATGAAGTATTAGTGGGCCTGATTTCACAACTAAAGTCCCTGCGTGCGCATATAGATGAACCCCAATTTATATTGGTACAGTTAAAGTTTTTCAGTGACAAGGTCAAGGAAAAAGAACAACGTAATTCATGTGCTAAATCTGAATTTTTATAACTGCGCTGTGCGGGGCTCTGAATACACATGCATACTTCTTTGTGTACGGATCTATGCGTGTGTGTGTGTGTGTGTGTGTGTGTGTGTGTGTGTGTGTGTGTGTGTGTGTGTGTGTGTGTGTGAGAGTTCCTGCCTATTTTTTATAGTCAGATTGAAGAGCAAGGCCCATTTGTTAGCCATGAAACAACAGAAGGGTTCAGATTGACTAATGAGTTTCTCTGTGTCCTAATTAACCAGGCGTCAGAGACACATGCGCACACAAACTACACATGTTCCCGCGCGCACGTTTCCTATTGTATAGGATAGGTCGGCAAAACGCCCCTATAAATAGAACTTTCCTCCCAACCTACTTCCAAAGAAATTCATCTTAAGCTTATAATTAAAGCAACAACTATGATAGCCAAAACTCATCTTCCTCAACAGATAGGGCTTCAGGTGTGTGTGTGTCGGGGGGGGTTAATGAGGGTGACAAAATAAGAAATGTACATAGCGGTGATTGGTGAGAACATCACAGGCAAAGTATGCTGGAGGAGAGAGGAGAGGAGAGATGCTGAGATGTGATGCATCTGTTCTCACCTGCACATGATCTCATGTGTCAGTAGCACTCTGCACATCTCTGGGTTCTTGTCCTGGCCTTCATAAACAATCGGCTGAAAAGAAAGAGGAGAAGAAGAAAGCGGAGAGTTAAACTCGCAGGCTCCAGCGTGCTTATTTCACAGCAGACCAAAGCATCTTACTGTTTTTATTTACGGTGTGTGAGTGGCTCACAGAGATCCATTTAACTGATATGTAATACAACAACAGAGCAATCGTCAGAAGTTGGACAGACGAGACTTGTTAGTGGGATCAGTGAATTGTTTTTGTTTTTTAAACTTTCAGTTTCAAAAAAAGCTTTGAGGAAATTACTAGCTTAATACTAGATTTATATCATAACAAGGATGAAGCTGCACCTTGTAAGAATAGCGCCAAAGTGTTATTGAGATGACAGGTTAGGTCCCACTTCACCTCCATGAACGCATCCTTCATCAGTAGCACCTCTACTTCACATACACTCACACCCATTGTGTCTCACACCCCTCCTTACACACACACACACGCACACACGGAGCTGATTCACACTCATTGTTTTAGAAAATCCTCAAAATAACAACCATCATCTCATCGGCTCCGGAGAATGGTCCTCACATTTTCTGCCTCTGCTGCCGAGGCTTCACCTGCTTCTGTTACACAACACTCCCGCGCTGCTATGGAAGCAGAATAAACCGGCATAAGTCACACACCACTAAGCTACCTATCAATCAATACGCACGCCCTGTCAGTCTTTGGTCTGCAAAAGCTGGTTTGATGTGTCGTACCGAAAACTGCGGCGAGCCTGACTGAGTGACAAGATCGCTTTCCTCATGAGCAGCCAGGAAGTTTCTCTGCCCTTTAAAATCATCTCTGGCTCGTGTTTAGACTGCCTGCTGCCATCAAGTGAACAATGATGAATGAATAAAGCTGATTTTAAGACCACTTAACAAGGCCACACTGATACCGCCATACTTGGAAAATGAGACATGTATATTCACATGTTAATGCATACCTATGTTATGTCTAAGTAGCTGTAAAGCTTATGGACTGTCAGATAAACTACACATGGCCCCAAACTCAAATGCAAACCCTCTGAGAAGAATAATCAGTGCTTTTATTTCACCTGTGATTCCTTTTCATACTCCATGAAGTGAAATTAACAGGGGCACATTTTGCTGGTTGCATAAAACAGGATTCAGGGGCACAGTGGAGGGGCTCTGAACCTCCCAGTGGCTTCTTATTGGGGCCTCAAGATGAGCAAAGGGTGTAGGCTGAACCTCTCATTTGTACCAACTATGTGAAACTTAAAGGAAAGCAGTGACAGAGGCTGTACTGTCTGAGGGCCCCAGTATGGTAGCCTAAAGCATTTCATACTAATAGCTAGCTGTGTTTTCTGGAATTGGAGCTCCCATGTGTTTCAGGGCCCGAGGCCCTTGTCAGTTACAATTTTCCATGCATGTGCATATTCCATTTGAACCCCTCCTCCCCACCCCTGCTGGAAATCTATCGATATGTGAACCTGGAGACCGAAAAGCTCCTGGTGTTCCAGGATTCCAGGGATGTGCACCCACAGTCGATTCAAGCATGGTATGAAAATATGAAACAAAAATGAGCTCATAGAGGAATCTGCGCCAGGCAGGTGGAGTTCACGCTAAGCTGACATTCTCCAAGAAAAGCCAATCTGACCAAAAGCTGTCAAAGCGTGTGACGCAAGTTCAAATACGCAGAAAAGAAAATAAGCGTTTGTTCAGATTGTAAATATTTTAAATGACCTCAGACAAAGAAGAAAAAAAAAAAAACGCTCCCATTAACACACTACTGAGGTTGATCCGACACCCAAGACATCTGAAACTCTTTCTGGAATCGCTCACTCATCAACATTTGAACCGTAAAATCCCCCTGATTGCCCTTTAATGAAAGCCAAATCTAAGTGTGGGGAAACGCAGAGAAGGACAGAATTCTGAAAGAGCAAATCTGAAGAGGAAACGTGTTTTCTAAACCACAGTTGTGTCTGTGATTAGTCCTGCTCCTTGCGCCATGGGAAAAGAGTGGGCCAGGAGAAAGCAATGAGCTTGCTCCCTAACCTCGACAAGCGCGCATCACCATCATCTCCTCACTTTTTTTTTTTTTGCACTTTGCTATTTTCTCGTCTTTCTTACGCCCACACGCAAACCCACAAGTAAACCATTAAACCTTTGGCTGGGTGAATGCATTTATCTTTCTAAACAGAACAGCCGTGTCGCCCGTGACACGTACCGCCACATAACAGCCCACCTCCTTTATTTAAGGCGATCGGGTCAACAGCATAGATGAGCTACAGTCTGGGTCATGCAGCAAAAGTAAAAGTTTGTAACTGTAAAAGACATCCAGTTCTTTCCCACCTGACTGCTTGCTTCTTGCCCTGTGCCAACAATCTTTCATTTTAAACCAGTTTGGTTTTCGAGAGAGGTCTTGCGTTATGGAAGGTCAAAGAAAACATTAGTATTTACAGCAGAACTGCATGAAACTGAGGTTTAAAGTTTCTAATTGGTCTGCCCTCATGGCATCTTGAGACCTCTGGAGCTCCAAAGAGGAAAAAGTGACAATGCAAAGATACTTCACCCACCCTCTGTGACAGCCTCTTGTGTTAGTGTGTACCTTCCTCTACCGCCACGGCTCACGTTTGCCTCAGATTCTTTATTGCTGTCACTTTGCCTGCTCTGCTCCTCTCTTTCATCTGCTTTCCCCTCCTCTGTCTCCTTCCTCTCTCCACCTCAGCAGGCCTTTCACACAGCATCTTTGCTTCTCTGTTCCCCACCTTTGAAGTGGCGTGATATGTGCGGCATGTAAACAAGGATCCGTTAAGCAGGGGAACACACTTCCTCCTGCGTTAGTGTCAGGTCGACTAGCGAGCTAGTGATCCAACAGGGTCGCAGTGACAGACGCTTTATTCTCCGGGACAGAGTCGTGATCAACGAGCTCCACGCTCTGCTTCTGAAGACTAGGAGGTGCTCTCCTTCTCCGTTTAACACAATCAGTTCTGGCCCTCAGCGCACAAACACAGAACAGGTAGACTTACAGAAATAGAACAGAAACAGGCAGCAGCTTTTAAATGCCAAATGTTGGAGTAGGCTTTTCCTTTACTGGCTGTTAAATCACAGTGAGAAGGGCGGAAAAAAACAGAATAAAAGACGTTTGCCTCATTATAGTGTGTCGCACATACTCTGAATTACAGAGTCAAATATTTAAGTAAAACTAAAATTAATACTTTACACCGCTGATCAACTACTAAAACTGAGAAATTCATACTAAAAAAATGGAGACAAATCTATGTTTCTATGGTTTACTCTGAATGATCTTAGAGAAATGACCCTCTTGCTTTCTTGTTTTTATTGTCTTCTGTTTCTGGGCTTTTAAACAGTGAAACATGTGAGAGGTATGCTACTGCGGCACCAAGAGAGATTAACGAGACTAGAATAAGGCTGGATTTTCGAGCATTTGCATCATGACAAATGTAAATATTGATGATTATTTCCTTCACGGTTATAAACTCAGCAGTTCTTTATTTTGTGTGTTCCTGTCAAAAATGTGTTTGGGCATGGTGGGCTCGGGTCGTGTGTTTTCAGTTTTGGTGGATGAAGCCACATCTTGTTAACAACCAGTGAAATAAGATAGACACCAGTGCAACCTCTGGACTTCTGTGTGGCTTCTTCTTCTTTTCTTTTTTTTTTTTTTTTTTTTTTTTCCCCCGCCTGGCAAGACAACAGTGGCTGCGAACAAATGTCTGTGTGTGCGGTTAGAGAGACAGCGGCCATGACATCACTGACCAGCTAAGCCAACCTCGCGACTGTTTTGGTTTGACCACCTGTTAAAGTTCCATTCCTCCACTACTGGGAATAACACACATGCACACAGACACACAAACTCAAGCGAGCATGCTTTACGCCTTCTCCAAAGCACCTTTGCACATTTACTGTATACATACAGCACTAAACACCTGCTAGCCCTCCCATCCACACATCCACAGAGCAGCACTCACACAGTGCAAGGCAGGCACCACAGGTGCAGCACACCTGCCTCCATCCTTTTTTTTTCCCCTTTTCAAATATTGAAATTCTAAAAAGCCATTAATTTTTTCAGCATGAAAAAGTGTGCATGTATTTAATTTTTTCAAACTCTACAGGAGAAAGTCCCAACAGTGTGTGTGTGTGTGTGTGTGTGTGTGTGTGTGTGTGTGTGTAGCTGGTTGTCACCCCACCAAGCCGAACCTAAAGAGTGTTATTAGGAAACAGTGTGGTCTCTTAAGCCTGCCAGCGTGCACACACACACACACACACACACACACACACACACACACACACACACACACACACAGTATGTGGTGCAACGTGGCAGCAGTAATGTGAGACTGTCAGAGCCTGGAGTCACATTAGTAAGTATTCAGTGCATGGTGGGCTTCTTGGCTCCTCATACCTTGGCTTTCACAACACACACACACATAAACACACACATTTTGCATTCCACCAGGCAGATAACTCTCACTCGCACTTTCTTCATGAACAAAAACAATCAGTTTTCATCCTGACTTTACCTGCAGGGACCAGGAGCGCACAAACTGAAAATGCCTCCCTGTCTTCCCGCCTCTCTCCTCAAACTCTACCTGCTCCTCTCTCTGTCTCCCTCCCTCTCTCTCTCTCGCTCTCCCTCTTATAAATGTACACATAAACAAAAACACGAGCATTAACAGAAAAATTGGATCTGATCAGAATGCTTGCTACGCAGCAGACCAAATCCCAGAGGTGCCCTTATATCTTTCCACTTCCTACTGCGAGCAGCAGAATTACGCTCCTGTTCCTCAACACCCGCTCGCTGCCTCCTCACTCTAATCACAGCGAGAGGAGCACAGGCAAAAATGCCTGGAGCCATGCCGTATGTGTGTGTGTGTGTGCCCCCACCCACATACACTGTGGAAACACCCACCCACTGAATCACACACGCATAAACATTCATTTCTGTGTGTGCGAGTACACGCAGATAGAGGAGGGCGGCGGAGAACAAGAGGATCAGCGGAGCAGCTCTTTGTCAGAGAGGTAACAGGAGAGGTGACAGACCGCTCTGAGAGTGTGTTAGGGTGTGTGTTTACCTGTTTAGTCATGGAGTCTATGAGTCGAACATAAAAGTCCTGCTCTGTTCTGATGCCTGTTGGGATCCAGAGGAAGGGAGAAATATTGTAAACTTTACACATATTTTAACACACAGTGCAGCACTTTGCAGGGCATTTAAAATATCTGGAATTAGGTTAGCAAAGTGGCAGCAGCGGGAACAAGGAAACGAGATTAACGTCATTTACAGCAATAAGCTCGCAATAAATAAACAAAGGAGCGGGGCAAACCTAATTTTGACTGGCAAATTCTTTCTTCTTAAAGCTTTTATTAATGTTTCCTATTTAGGCCTGAAATATGAGTCAGTGGAGAACAGTCTGAGAGCAGACAGTCATTCTTTGGTTTAAACGCTCACACTTGCGAATTGACACACAGTGGCTCCTTTTTAACGAGGCAGAAAGGGGTCGTGAAGAAAGTGAGAGGCTTATTAAAGATCAGCCAGCAGCTGCTCATCAGTTCAGTGTGAAAATAAATGTTGTTCAGCTTCTGCGTTTCTCTCTGCTGCGATGCAAGCCTTACGCCAAGCCGGCTGTATTCATATAGCTCCCAAATCACACGAAAATCACACGTTTAACTCGGCATAGTTAACACAACACGAGACCTTGGGCGTTCAGCCCCGCGTTAAGGTGGTAAACTGATGAATGCAACATGATTCAAACACCTTGTTTTTTTGACTTATCTGATAAATTGCTTGTGCCTATTCTGACTCCCAAATATCAACACATGCAAGACGCGAATTGTAGCTATTCTTTATTACACAGGAGGCTGTTGCTGTGATGTCCCTGCTTGGGTTAGAGTGCAGCTCACACTGTCAAAAAATTATTTTAAAAAAAAAAAAAAAAAAAAACCCAGCACATCAAACTGGACAAACTAATTTAGGGACAGTGACAGAGATGAAGCCACAAAGCTGGGTCACATCCTGCAACAGCTGCCTTGAAATTTGACTAATAGAAGTCGGTCACGTTACACAATCGTGAATCTCTGCCCTGCAATTTCGTTGACATAAATTCTGGAAGCCTTGATAACTCATTGCAACATTTTATTTCACTACTTTGAGGACAGGACTCTTTTCCCCCCCTCAAGAATCAGCTGCTGCCTGTGTGAATATCATTAAGTGTCTGATAAAATAAGACATGAAGCTGATCTGGCAAAGCTGACTCTAAATATGCATGCATATATATGTGAGTGTGTGTGTGAGTGTGCCAGTCTGCTCACCGTTACTGTAAAGAAGCTGTAGCCTGTAATGAATCCCGTTATTGGTCTTCTCTCCGCTGGTCTCCTTGACACACACAACAAACACAGAGCTGTTTATGGAAAATTTAACACCATTTAAAAAAAATAGTAAGAAATTAATTTTTTTAAGTTCCTGTTTTTTACATGTAGGCTGGTGAAGCATACATCCAACTTAATGAATTCTTTACAGCGGTGCATTAAATAAAAGCTGATTTATGCTCAGAGGAGTGCAGCCCTGTAATTTCTCCGTGTGTAATCGTGGTGTTATTGTGGATTTTTAATTCCTGCGTAATTACTAGTTGTGTTCGGAGGGCCAATAAATCCAACACGGAATTCTCCCGATACATTTCATCTAATTTAAGCCAAGTCATAATTGATGAGAAGCCCGGGCTGCAGCGCCGTTGTTTATATAGAACAAGTGGTTGCGTTGAATCGAGCTGTAAATTAAAACAGTTTAAACGCCGAAAGGCATTTTTTTTAATTTATCAAATACACACGAGGATTTAAGGAGGTTTGTGCCTTACAGTATATTTATAATGTTTATAGTATTGTATTTTTAGTTTTTAATAATAATATAAATAATAACAATAATAATGCAAACAATTAAAGGACAAGTAGTTCATTAAAATGGGACGTTAAAAATTCATCCAATAATGTCAGAAACCAAATTTAATATTCGAGGCCTTCACAAAATCTCAGTGATCTTCCTTCATCTAAAAACTCTTAAGACCAACGTGTATTTCTGAACCGACCTTCTCTTTTTCGATGAAGTCCACGAAGCTCGTCCTCTCGATCTCCACCGGCTGGCCCTGCCGGTCGTACAGAGCCAGGACGAAGTGGAAGAAGTTGGACTTCCGCAGGTTGGAGGGCGGCTGCTTCTCAAAGTGAGCCCGAGCCAGACCCACTCCACTGCAGACACACAGGCGGAGGGGGGTGTTAGAAGCAGTCAGAGGATGTAAAGTTTTTATGTTGTAAAAATTAGAAAAATTCAAAAATAATATAAGAACGAGAGCAAATTAAATAATAATAAAAATGTAAGTTAACCTAAAAAAAATAAATAAAAACAAATAATAAAAACAAACCTAAAGGGCCTACAAGCACTGAAAGTAAAATCCAGCTTGTGCTCTTTTTTTTGCAGATTTTCCTCTCATTTTAAAGATAGTGATTATGAAAGCTGCCTGTTTTACTTAATTATCTCCTGAATCTGTAATCCAACTTGAAGCACAAACTTGCTGTTCGCGTAAAGGGGAGATCGTGATATATCCACGTTTACTGTGACTGGCTGTAGTTCAGTTGGAGAATTTTATTCCCTTCTAATAAAACAACGAGTAAGTTTGAAAATGGGAGGGAAAGTACAGGATTTTTTTTTCTCTAGCACAGGACTGCATTTATGTATTTGTCCTTTGATTTAATCCTTAATAAATCGCATCTGAAACGTGCGGAAAAAATAATGTCTAGACCAAGCACATGCTGCTTACAACTGTTTAGTTAATGACAGCTTGTGTGGTAGAATTATTCTGAATGAGATTATTAATTCTACAGATGATTTTATCAGCAGATGAATGGACAGATTTTTTTTCGGACTGCTGCACTTCCATTCGCACAGCCTCAATTCTTGTACAGCTGCAGGATCCCGGAGGAGAACACGCAGGCTGATTCCATCTTTCGGTAAATGAGTGATGGTGGAAGTGCTCCTCACTTAGGCACAGCTCACCTTTGGGCGGCCGTGTTGGCGTCCAGCACGCCGCCCCCCTGCATCCAGCTCCGGACGTTCATGCCTCCCAGCGGCTCCTCTTTCAGGCTGCTGCCGCTTCTCTGGATGCTCTCCTGGATTCCAAACATTAACAAACCTCCTGAGCTCGATGCAAGTCCCTCCGTTTGCCTCTCTCCTCCCGGCTTTGCACTTGTTCTCCGGCGGATCCCTTTCAGTGACTCGAGCGGAGGAACCTTGAGACGCACTCTTGCTGCTGGTGCTGCGTGCGCTTCGAAAGACCTCAATCCAGCGTGCACCCTTTATTCCACTTTCTCTTGTCCTGAGGAGGGAGTGGGTACTAAAACGGGGGGCGAATCATAATAAGTCATAAAATCCAGAATATCCACGCACTTAAAAAAAAAAAGGGTTAAAAATCGCACGCCCTGTGCGTAAAAGATGTGTGTGGGGTGGAAAAAGTCACTCCTGGTGCGCGTGGAAGCCCACAGCTTTGGGCTGTCACAGAGAAAAAAAATGAGAGATCAGCTAGTACCCGGATCAGATGTCATCATCTTCTGACACTTCTTTCTTCCTCTTTTTTTTTTTTGCTCTCGCTTTCTCGTCTCTGCCTCAGCTCAGTGGTCCGGGACGCGCTGGCGTCGGTGATGTCCAGAGCTGCGCTGCTTCCCGCGGAAGACTCCCGAGCTTTTGCCACTCCGCTCACTCTCTCTCTCTCGCTCTCCCTCTCTCTCAGAGGAAACTGCTTTGTGACTCTTCCCAAAGGACCCTATCTGAACCAAACACGGCTTCTCCCGCCCCGAGAGAGAGAGAGAGAGCTGGGATGGGATGGATCGAGGGGAGGGGACAGCACGGGAAGAGAGGAGAGGAGACGCCCCCAAACAAAGAAGAGAGGTCTGCCCAGCGTGCAGCGGCCACGGAACTCCTTCTCCCGCTGTCCTCCTCCGAGCCGCTTTCTCCTCGTTTTTTGGGGGGGAGGATTTCTAATAAACGTTTAGAAGGTTTTCTGTAAATGTGGAGATGAAGTCGTGCGCGAATCCGTGCTGAAAGTTCAGAGAGAGAAGCTGAAAAGGAGGGGGGGAAAGCCCAACGGCACTTCAGCATTGTAGACATCACAGGGCAATCTAATGATCTCAGACATTTAACCAGCGTGGACAGTTTCGTTCTAGTCTATCTAAGAACAGAACAAACGACCCACGGTTAAAGCGCCAAAACACGATGCGAATCTTTCTGTCTTCATGACTTAAACCTTAGTCGCAGATTTAGTTTTTGTTTAAAATCATAGTAATTAAATAATGTAGCGAACCCACACCCCCAAGAAGAAAAGAAGAAGAAAAATAAGGTATATGTTCGACCATAGTCCCGAGTCCACATCCTATTAGTCTATTTCTTGAGGCAGACCCGCAGCCTCTACATTTAGATCAAAGTTTTATTTACACCAGCTGGTTAGGCTCAATTATAAAAGCCACATTTCCTCGTCACAACATATCCCTGTTCCCCCCATTGTCTTCCTCGGGCCTGCTTATTGCAGCCTAGCGCCGCAAGACACACAAACAAAAGTGACAATAACAATAATTAGCTCAAAATAACAATGAACATAATTGAGGATAATTGCTACCAGATTTCCCCGCTTTGTCTCTCCCTCTAGCACCATCTGTTATTTGAAACAATTTATCACGCCGCCGAGGGGGGATTTAAACTAAATACAAATATTAATAGATAATTCGGTGGACTATTTTTTAATAGAATAAACTGCGGCGTATTGATCTGTTTAGGTGCAAAAGGTCAACAACTTTAGCGGTGTTCGGCTGGCTGTGAAAATGATTGGCAGGGCGCACTGGCGCCGTTCCAGCCTTTTATTCCCAAAGGTTTTTGAAAAACGCTCTTGACCTTGATTATGGAGAATAAGAGTCTTTTATGCTTCAGTTTTACTGCTTATAGAGGAAGAAGGAGACGATGGCGGATGAACCCGTGTGGGATATAAAGAATTTCATAGCTGAGGAGAAAATAATAATAATAATATAATGGAATGAATTAAAAATGGAGAAGTGTGAGAGGTGTGTGGATCGATCGGGAAGAAATCTAACACGTGTAGCAGGATCAGATTATCCAAAAATATTAACGAACATATTTATCACCGGGTGTCAGCTCATGTAGGCCCACGGCTAAACTGTGGAGGAAATAAACGCTTGTGAATGTAACCAAACAGTGTCGGTTAGCCACTTTTTCAATTTTCAAAATATCAGACATGATTGGTGAGCTGTCAGGAAGAAATATCGATTTTAAAAAAGACTCTTTAAATTTCAGGTCATTAAAGTCAGGTTTGGTATATTTGCTCTCGCGGGACTATAAAGGAAATACGGTATCAAAAGGCCACGGTAAGGTGTAATTGGGCATCACAGGTGGGGCTTTTATTAAGGAAGTGTTAAAGTATTTAAGATTTGAGAGGCAAAATTCGGTTTTTAATAAAACACATTCAGAAATAGACATTTTTGAGTTAATGCGGGAATGTTCAGGAGCACTGCGGGAGATCTTTGAAGAACTGAATCAACAAGTCAGATTAAAGAAAAACGCTCAGATAAAACACTGGTATTAACTTAGTGCGCGCAGTGATTCCCAACAGTGCGGGGACACAAGTAGTCCAAGGAATGTGTGTGTGTGCATCCAGCGGCGCTGTGGCCTTGGATTAGAGCCCAGATAATCTAAAAACTAACACAACTGCGCCATCATGTGTCCACATCGTGCAATTGCAGAAATAACCCAAAAGTTGTAACGTCAAAATTAAACGGATATGTAGTGCAACCTGTGATTATGTGATTATGGTGCAAAATCTCCTTAAGCCGACATCACAATGACTAAATTCTTTGAGCCGTCAGTTTGTTTCACTTTAACAGTCTATTCTTTTTACTCTATTCAGTCCGTTAAAGTAGAAATACTCAGTGTCCTGTGTAAGAACGCTAATGCACAAAGTACAATTAAATGTTAACATTATTTTACTAGCAAGAATGACCCTGCCTTCACAAAAGTACAAAACTGCTTTACATACACTCACCAGCCATTTTATTAGGTACACCTGTCTTGCGACAGATTGGTGACGTGTTCAGGCTTTATGCCGCCTCTCGTCCTACGCTCAAAAAAACATCCCGGCGGCCGCCTTTGTCAGCCCTCAGCCTCCTACTAGATGCACGTGTGGTACAAATGTGAAAATCCTAGGTGACTTCCTTCTTGAGTTATCGCATCATAAACTTGGGTGTCCACACCCGTGACCATACCCTACCAGGCTTTCGTGGCTGAGGGGTAAAATGATTCTTGAACATGAAGGAGTCATTTTGAGTAAGACTTTGGTGACCGTGTGTGAATTGTAGCCTCAGCTTCCAGTTCTTAGCTGACAGCAGTGGCACCCAGTGTGGTCTTCTGCTTCAAGGTTTGATGTGCGGTTTGTTCAGAGATGCTCTTCTGCATTACTTGGTTGTAATAACACTGTTTAAAAAAAAAAAAAAAAAAAAAAAAATGTAGACTTTATGGTAAATTACTGGCAGCTGTGGTTGCCAGAATTTCAACCTGAAAAATCAATTGTAAATGTAGAACACAAAACGGTATACTATTCTGGTAACCATGAATATTTATTTTTTTTACAGTAAATAACAATGAATTTAAAAATAAATTGTAAAATTGTTTATGGGTAATTCATATAAAAACAACATACACTCCATTAACCTGATTACAGTCTTACATTGTTAAATACAGTGAAATTGTATAAAATAAGTATTAAAAAGTTCAATATTACAGTAAATTACTGGCAGCCATTGTTTGCCTGAATTTCACTGTGGAAAATATAGTGATAATGCAGAATACATAATGGTATACTTTGTTGATAAATGTAAAATTCACAGTGAACTGTTGTTGCTGTTTTTGTACAATAATTACATTGAAACAAAAAATTAATATAATGTAAACCTGTTGTCAAAATACATTTTTAATAAGCTTGATTACAGTCTCCTATTGAAAAAGTACAGAAGAGCTGTATAATACAATATTTTTTTTTTTTTTATTCAAAAGTTCATATTTACATTCAATTACTGGCAGCTGTTGTAGCCAGAATGTCCCTGAAAAAATTAAGGTCCTACAAATGAGGTAATAAACATAATACGGCTGATTGGCATAAAATTTACATTCAGTGACTTGTTGTTATAATTTGCTAGAAACATTAATAAAAACCAATAGAAACAATGATTAAACCATTAATATTAAATAATCAAATTAATGACTAATAACGCACTAACATGATTAATATTAAACTTAATACAACCAAAAACAAAAATGTACATAATAAACAGTCAAATCAAATTTAAAACACTTGATACTTGTAGTGGTTGACAAAGTTTCTTTTTAACCAGACTTGACAGTAGAGGGCTTTCAAGTCTCTGATGGTATCGGAGGAACTAGAACAGGTTTTGGATCCAATGTGTTTGAGGACTTGCATGTTGTTCTTCAGATGCTTGGTGTAGATTAGCCTTCTTTTCTTTTAGCCTGAAAGCAAATAGAAAGCACAATAAAGCAACCCGGCCATTTCAAAAACAAATAGACATGTATACATTATCAAGCAAATATACAATCTCACATTTAATAGAGCTGACACAATTAATTGTATGATTATACGATAGTGATGCATTGCAATGTGGACATAAAGGGTTCTTAATTAATTCAGAAGAAACTAATGGACTGTTAAATTCAGTCCCGATCAAAATTTTAAGACCACTTGAAAAATGGCAAAAAAATCATATTTTGCAGGGTTGGATCTTAACAAGTTTCCAAGTAGAGCTTCAACATGCAACAAGAAGAAATGGGAGTGAGACAAACAGTGTTGGGACTAACGCGTTATTAAGTAACGCGTTACAGTAACTACGTTATTATTGTGGTAACGAGCACGGTAACTAGTTATTATGCCAAAACCAGGAACGCGTTACTATCGTTACTGGGATTTAGATAGGCTCGTTACTCGTTACTGCGTGTGGTGGATATCGCGGAGCTTCCACAGATTCAATAACATTAGCAAGTGGTGGAGGCCAGCAGGTGGATGAAGGAAAAGGGAGGCAAGAGGAGAGACCCGAAGCGGCCGCCGGTCCGCGTGTCAGGTGAACTGAACTTCAGGTAAGAAGTTATGACCTGCAGTCTATCAGTCAGATATAAACCAAGTTTAGGTGGAGTTTATTTTCGGTATGCTGACATTTTCGTATCTGCGTGCTAGCTAGCATGACGGAGTTTCTATACAGCTGGGTGGGTGCTATGTTACTGATGTTGAACTTTATTTTCTTCATACGGTTAATTATTAGAGTTGCCAACCGTCCCCTAAAAACAGAATCGTCTGGTATTCAGAGAAAATATTACGCGTTTCAGTACTGAGGTGAAAAAAGGAACACAGTTTGTCCCGGACTTCAGCTACAATGAAAAAGACACAAAGCTGAAGCTGCACAGCTGCCTCTTCTTCTCTCATTCTCTCCTCTCCGTTTCTACTTCAATCACGAAACTGATCAATGATCAGCTGATCGGCTTTTCTCTCTGTTTATTTATCGCCCACTTTGCGCCAGAAAGAGGAAACCAGCGGATGTCGCGTTAAACAACAGCAGCACATTTAAGCTTGATCAGCTGTTGTTAGAATTTATTTAATATTAATTTCTAGTATCAGCTGATGTTTGCTGGAGCCACAGCTGTAAAGCTGCTGGTCATGATATCGGTTTGGTTATCTGGTGAGAGGAAACATGCAGATGAAACCAGGAGATGTCCTTACTGAATCATCAGAGCTGAACAGGTGATGGAGAAATAGGTTTACCTTTTAGGTGACATGAATGAGTTGAAGGAAGTTATGAACTGTTTCTGAGAGACAAATAACACCAGGATCCTTTTCTAAGTAGCTGACAGCTGGTAACTGTGCAGGGGCGGGTCTAGCAAAGTGTTGCCAGGGGCCAGGTAGGGCATTAACAGGAAAGGGGGCACAAGGAAATACTTTTCTTTATTATTCTCATTTAAAATGTCTCGCTTTTAAAAAAATAATTATCTGAGTCTTACAACAAACGATTGATAGATTGATACATATATACCATCAGAACAGTGTACATCACTGTCACAACAGTGTTTGTTTTCATTCAAAGGCTTTATGATTTTTCCTATAATGGCGGGCGGTCTCTAGTCAAAATGCCCGGACGATTGTTTTGTCCCAGTCCAGCCCTGGATGCAGCTCATCTGCAGTCTGGTGTTACCTACATCTTCCTATTCAGAAGGCAGAATTTCCAAGTTCTGAGTACAATCAAAAGCACCACGACTGCAGTTTTTGTGTTGGATGTAAAAGCAGGCTAGAATCATGGCGGCGGTCAACGACGGTCCAGGCATGGGATTTCTCTTGTGAAATGTGCGCATTATTTTTTCCTTTCTATTGGTAGGTGGCACAGTGCACTTGTGGCAAGTAAGCAAGCTAGAAGACTGGCAGTCTGGCTGGGTATCCAGTTACGGAAGGAACACATTAACAAGAGAATTCTGAGTAAAACCAAAGTTACTTTCCCTAGTAACTAGTTACTCTGAAAGTAACGAGTAACTTGAAGTAACTGAGTTACTTTTTTAGAGAAGTAACTAGTAATGTAACTAAGTTACTAATTTAAAGTAACTTACCCAACACTGGAGACAAAACATTTTTTCAGCATGCAGTTTATTGAAAACAACACTTAAACTGAAACAGGCTGTTTTACAGCTGATCAAAAGTTTAGGAACACATGCCTTTAAAGGCAAATCTGTGCAAAAATGTAGATTCATTGTCATTTTCTGTCAAGTAGTCACACTGTCATGATGTTCTGATGGCAAAGGCCAAAAAACGTTTTGAACGTGGTTGGGTTGTTGAACTGCATAAGCAGGGTCTGTCGCAGAACGCCATCGCTGCTGAGGTGGGACGCAGTATGACAGTCATTTCTTAAATGATCCTGAGGGTTATCCCAAAAGATTTCACCAGCACTGAGCCGGAGGATCCAGTTGGCTGTCCGTCAAGACACTGGACGATCCTCGACCCAAATTAAGGCCGTTACTGGTGTGACTGCAGCCCCATAACCATCAGATGGCATCTGAGACTAAAGGGCTTCAAAAAACGTCTTCAAAGGCCTCGTCTCCTTGAACGCCACAGAACTGACTATTTGGACTTTGCAAGAGAGTGCCAAACATGGGACACTGAAAGGTGGAAGAAAGTTTTATTCTCTCATGAGAAAAAATGTAACCTTGATGGTCCTGATGGTTTCCAACGTTACTGCCATGACAAGCAGATCCCACCTGAGATGTTTTCTACGCGCCACAGTGGAGGGGGCGCCATGATGGTCAGGGGTGCGTTTTCCTTTAGTGGAACAATGGAGCTTCAGGAGGTGCAGGGGCGTCAAATGGCCGCTTGCTGTGTCCAGATGTTGCAGAGAGCATCCCACATGACTGAGGTTCCTCGTCTGTGTGGTAACGACTGGGTTTTTCAACAGGGCAATGCTACAGTACACAATGACTGCAGGACAAGGGACTTCTTCCAGAAGAATAACATCACTCTTTTGGAACATCCTACATGTTCCTCTGATCTAAATCCAATTGAGAAACAAAAATGGACAACAGTTCCAGACAGTAGATGCCCTTCATGCAGCAGTGTTCATCACTTGGAGAAATGTTCCCACTCACCTCGTGGAAATGGTTGCATCAAGCACACGGCAACTAATTTTTGAAGTGATCAACATTAACGGTGGTGCTACTCATTACTGAGCTCATGTTTGGGACTCTGATTTCTGTTTTGGGGGGGTGTACAGGGTTTTTTTTGGAGGTGTGGTCCTAAACTTGTGATCAGCTGTAAAACAGCCTGTTTCAGTTCAAGTGTTGTTTTCAATAATTTGCATGCTGAAAAAATGTTTTGTCTCACTCCTATTTCTTCTTGTTGCATGTTGAAGCTATATTTGGAACCTCGTTAAGACCCAAACATGCAAAATATGATTTTTTGCCATTTTTTAAGTGGTCTTAAACTTCTGATCGGGACTGTACAAGCTAAAAATAACAGCAGTATGTTTTCTTCAGCCACATACATCACAGTGGACCAACAAGTGCAGTCTGTGTTCAGACAAGTTTTGAGCAAAAGAAAAAAGTAGCTTATATGTGACATCCTTTATTTGTTGACGAAAACAAACAAACTGAAATGAAGTTATCGTGATGCATTGGGATATCGAATTGTATCGTTGACATGATAATTGGAATTGAATTGAAATGTGAGTAGGGATGGGTACCAAAACTCGATACCTTTTTAGTACCGACCAAAACCATTCGGTAGGTATTGATACTGAAAAAAAGAATATTTTTCTGTACTTTTCCAATAAAATCTCTGTTAATGAGCCACACAGCTCTCTTCCTTCTGCTGCTGCGCATCACACGCCAGCAGTGGCTTCGCGCATGCGCAATTCTTTTGCAGTCTGGATGCAGTGGGGTAAAAATCATCTGTTCCATCTTCCACTCTGTCACCAATAATAAGAGACAGCCTTAAAAAGTTCTAGTTTTGTATTACCTGTCCTGAGAGTTTGTTTGAGGACTGACCTCACACCGCTTTGAAGAGGTATCAGAGTCAGAGTATTTAAACTCTTTAATGCTCCGATTCAGAACGGTGTAGGTGAACCTTTGTTTTTTCACAAAATATTTAAGAAAGAGTACAACATCATATGACAAAATGCCCTAAAAAATGTTGTGTCCTAAACAAGGTGGCAAACCTGGCTGACAGATATGAAAATATTTTAAACAGTTGAAAACTGACTCAAACTTACTCCTTCTATATCTGGTGTACCTTCAGTCTTGAGGTGTTCAACAGCAGAGTTGTACGTCTCCTATGGTGTGTTCTGCTCCACGCTGATTTGGATCACAACCCTGAAAAACAGATTGTGTCATTAAACAGTACCTACAGAAATGATGTGTACGACTAAAGCTTTCACAGAAGCCACCAATGCAATGTGAGCCCAAATGATCTCCACCAATGCAAAACAAGGTTCCTTTGACTGTAGTTTTATCTATTTATTTGCTGAACCTAAAGGATTAACAACTTTGAAGGTGTCTTGGTATAGCAGTAGTTTAAGACATGATGGACCTTGGTTTACCACGGTCCAAAAAAAAAAACAAAAAAACTTTTAAATATCTTACCACCACTAATGTCACACAGTACATCTGATGAAGACTCAGGTGACTGCTCACCTGTTACACATTTCTGCCACAAATCAGAGTCTAACAAAGCTCCACATAGTTGAACATTTGTTTGAACAGCTGTGCTCTGGAGTATGTTGTCCTCACTGGCCCTGTATGACATGCAGAAAATAGATTGGATGCCTTGACCGCCTCAAAAAACTTGGCAATACCCTCATCAGATAAGGTTGTTTCAGTTTTTAGAAGTGTAGTGAGCTTATTCAGAGTATATGACTGACTCAACTCATGTATTTTTTTTAATTTCCTCTACAATGGTCTGGATGGTAGAAGCAGGTAGCAATAAAGTACATAACCACTCAGTGTCTTCACTGACTTGCCACAGAAATCAAAATGTAGTATTGTCTTTACCTGCTCCTGATAAATTAAACAGGCGCTTGTTTCAGAGTAAAGCTAGCTAAAATCTTCAACCTGCTGCATTAGCATGAATTTTCCAGAAAACTAAATAGGACTGAAGGCAAAGCCTGTGACAGAGGAACGCTTTCAACGCGACAAGAAAGCTGGCCAAGCGAACTATGGTGAAAGTTGATATAGTTAAATGTATTTCACATCTAATGATATACTTAAATTGAAATAATGGGTTGACAACAAATACTTCCTGATGATTATAACCCCAACACGTTCACTTTTTTTCTTTCATTTACAACTACGTTTAATTCCAATCCTTAACGCAGCCCTTTTTCACAACATTTTTTTTTATTTACTTGCTGTTAGGCTTTTAATATGAAACTCATATGGGCTTGTTCTTTGTGGCTTTAACCACTACATTTCTATTTGGGGTTTTTTCACCTCGCCAATCCATATTGATGATGATGAATATTCACAAAGGTACTCATAACATCAGCCCATCTTCTGAAGGTATTCCTTGGCAAAGGCTGTAAGTCTGCAGCCAGGAGTTAATTTTTGCTCTTCTTCCCAACACACAGCACTGGTTTGTAGCCAAGGGCATGGGGTTTTTCAAGCTGCAATAAACTGTGATATTTATTTGGTCGATATTATAATATTGACCAGCAATACTGATGACAGCATCCAAGTTAGGGTGATCTTTCCCTACTGGTGAGTTTAGCTTTTTGTACTTGTGTTCGTTTTCTTTTCTTAAAGGAAGTACAGGAGAACAACTACCTTTTAAAAGATTTCATTCGCTTTAGCAGTTGAAATTACAAGTTACAGCGCACTGGACCTGGATGTGAACCAGTGGTCCAATAGTCTTCACAACAAGGATGCCCCAATAAGTGGGCTATACCGGCTGGCAGATCAATCAATCAATCTTTATTTATAAAGCACTTTTCATACAAAAAAAAAAAAAAAAAAAAAGTAGCACAAAAAGTGCTTTACATGGTTAAAAGCAGCCCACCCCACCCCGCCTCCAACTCACTTCCCATACTCTCATTAACATAAACGATCATGAATACACACATTTATCCAGACTTGACTTTTGGGTATACAGTGTCAATTATTTTATCCTATTGGACAGTTGTGTGAAATGCAGACATCCTTAAAGAATAGTTCCAGATATATGTGTTTCCACACGAATGGGATAAACAGTCAGAAAACATATTGCATCCAGCCGTGATGGTTACTGGGACAGAGAGGTTGAAACAGACTAAACTAATTAAAAGAAACATACCACACACACACACACGAGTGTAAACACGGTGAAAGAGCAAAGTCCGAGAAATCAAGCACCACGGCTAGCTCCGCCAGCCTGCTGCCAGTGTGAAATGACACATTTGTGGGCGATTCCCATGGCGGCGGCATGAAAAGAAGAAAAGGAGAAAGGATGGATGAGTCGGTGTTGTGCTAAAAAATGATGGTCTGCCAAAAACGGATCGGTCGTATTTAAACTGCCTTAACAACTTGTTGGTCTACAATATGTGAAAAGATCTATCAAATGTAACCTTCATGAATGAAATCAAGTCATCTTGAGCCAGAAACAAAATTGCTATAACAAGGTATAAGCGGCAATGAGTTTTTGTTAGTGACTTTTATATATGCTTTATTTATGCAGTTGAAAAAATGTGGTTGCCATTAAAAATATGTTTTTTTAAGAGTAGTGTGGCCAAGAGGACAGAAGATGTTTCAAGAAATGTAAGAATAGTTGTGTAAAGATATTTTAAGTGGCCCAAGAGGATAAGGCCTTTGTAAACCCTGTTGCGGGAAGTCTATCTAGCAAGATATGTAAAGATATTGGACATAAAAAACAGAGGGAAACATAGGAAGTGAGTTTTTGTGAGGCAATGACTTGTTGGCACAAGAAGAGTGGTCCTTGGTAGCCATGACAACAAGGAGGTCCCATAAATGGGGCTGGGCTGTTTGTTGCTGGCAGGAAAAAGAAAAAACAGACACACAAAAAAAAAGTCAGGGGAGGCCCAGGCTGAACAAGGTTCATCCCTCGGAATTTTCATTCCAAGATCACCTGCCTGGACCTCCCCCTAGCAGATGAACATAGAGAGCCAGGTGAGCCGAGGGCTCGAACCCGGGCCTCTATGTTCCTAACCTGCTAGCCCGCCACATGTCGCCACATGACGGGCGAACAGAATGGGGAAAATTCTTAGATTTAAAGTGCACATCCTGCACATTGTGCAAGCAGCCTTCCCAAATAAGCTGGAGACCAGCATTTTTTTACTCAAATACTCAACAAATTTCACACACTCATACCTGCTTTTTGCCTGCACACCCCTTTCTCTACTTATTTATCAACAACCACTCCTTTTTCAGCTCTGCTACCTTGCCTTTATTACATCCTCTTAGCTAGCACCAATGACTGGAGAAAACACTTACCCACTGCTTTTCTCATCATTTCTTTAGTCACGGTAAATTCATTCGCCTGGACCAATTAGCTAAACCAACTTTACAAAACAAGTTTCCCCGAAGAGCCCAGTTCTCATCTTAGCTGCCTACATTTCAGGACCTAGCTAACCCACACAAACACATTTAACTTACCGAAAAAAAAGCAACGGGGCTTCAGTCCGTCTGTGGGGTAGTCCAGTTTACTCAAGAACACCTCAGGCTGTCACTTTGAAACAGTCGGTCGTGGTTTTGTAACGTAAACGCTGGACCTCCTCTCACCTTCCCGCTCCATCTGCCCTTCCCGAACAGAGATAAGCAAGTTTCTCCGTGACTGCAGCTGCCAGTCAAAGCTGTCATGATGACGTTTCACCCCAATTTAACAGCTTTGTGTTACTAATTAGATTCGAACTTATAAGAAAGGAGACCCAATGAACATAAATCAGCCTGGTGAGAACTACTGATAATGAAAGAAAGCATCTTTGGAAAAAAAATGATCTGAGGAGAATTTTTTTGGGTAACTTCAGTCTGACCCCAGTCCCATCCGCTAACATAGAGGAGGGGTTGTTTATGACCTATACTGCAGCCAGACACCAGGCGGCGATAGAGACGTTTTGGCTTCATTTTTGGGGAGCATGTTTCCTACAGTATTGCTGCCCTCTGCTGTTGCAGTACCTCACAGTCAGACCCAACGGCTGTCACCTGATGCATTGTCTCCAAAATGTACATATAAATGAGACTTTTGAAAGAAACTGATTGTTACAGCTTTTGTAATACATTCTTTGACTGCTCTTGACCTTACAAACTACACCCATTATTATTTGTTTAACATTATTTTTGTGGTATTTCATTTTTATTCATTTTAATTTCAGCAGGTGGTATCATACTCACTTTTCAGTCACTTACCTTTTCCAAAACAATGATCTTTATTTTGTTATTTTCCTTACACTTAATCAAAGCATTTGTAAAAACAGCCACAGCGTTCAGAGTGGATGGTTCATTTTATTTGACATTCAGTTTTTGTAAAATAACCAAGGCAATGCCAGGCATAAAGTCCAAAAACCAACATGAAGCATTTTAACAGAAAGGAAATGGCACCGAGCGCCAGATTAAACAGAGCAGGTCCTAAAGCTGTGTTTGGAGAAACTCAATGGACAAAAACAATTCATCTTAAACAAAAATCTGCATGAAGTGTCGGGGAGAGCAGCCCCACTAGTACAATTCATCTCTACACATCTGTCAGTCAGAGGCAACAGTATCGAACAGCAGTTTTAAGAACGCATTCGGCAAATACAGTAAAACGTGTTTACAGAGCTCTCACTCCGTGGCAGCTATAGATTCCATTTCTGTATTTGCTCACACTTCAAAAATTATGATTTTTACAAAGAATCGTGAAAAGTGGAAACAGTGAAACATCTGGATATCAGATGCAAGGCTAACTTTGCTGTCACACTGGTCAAAAATAGTTTTCTGTCTGTGGGTTTTTAGTCGCATTCAATAAAGATCATCAAATATGAAAGTCTAACAGTACTAGTTAAGTAGACAAAATACATTCTGAAATTATGATTGTAGAGCAAGCCAATTAGGAGCAAATAAAGATTAAAAACAAAACAAAAAAGGTATTCAGGTTAACTTATTGTACTTGTGTGTATGTGTGACTTTACAATCTCAAAAGGCATTACGGCCCCTTAGAGGAGCTTAACTGTAAAATGAATCCTGCTCAGTGTGAGGAGCACCAGTGATGGCTAAGACATTTGTTGGCACATTACCACAGTCGCTGATGCGTATTTGAAGTCAATTCAGAAAAAATGTAGAAAGAAAACCACAAATCACAGGATGTAAATAATGCATTAAAGATTGCATTTTTTTTTTTTTTTTTTAAAAAGCTTCACTGTCTGCATGTACTTTATATTAATCAGATGAATATTGAGCACAACACTGTGCTTATTACGTGCTAATAATTTGATGTAAAACTGTCCCAGACAGTATGAAAAAATTAAGCCACAGTTCGTAGCCTGAAGAGAGAAACTGCAACTTCTCCAACGTGGAGTAATAACCGAGCAAATACTTGAGGAATCAACAGCTGACAAGCATCTCGTATTCATCATTTAATACTGAAATGCTAAATTCACATACAGCTGCCACTGACTGTTATCGCCCTCGTGGGGCGTCACGTCACATTTCATCTTACAGGTGATCTCAATGCAGGACGCAGTGGAAATGCGCCACGGCAAAACCAAGTGTGTGTTTTAAACAGCTCAATTCATTATAACCTTTTCAAGTTCTGTATTTAAAAAAAAAAAAAAAAAAAATCAACGTCGAAGGAATGGTGTTGGTAATAAAATAAGAAGTTGTATACAGAAAAGTCCTTAGGTTCACCTTTCAGAAGAACATGTGCAAAATACATCAAACTCTACATTTCATCTCTTTAAAAAAATAAACAAAAAGTCAAAACAGCGTTGTTCAGGTTTGATCCTACACTGATCGTGTATTCATTCTCAACCCTGCAGCCCACGCTTCCCAATGTCAAGAATATGGTCATTCATACTAATAAGACCTTTAATAATGGTGCTAGTAAGTAATACTGCTGAGCGCTAATTAATGCGTCTCCTGTCCGTCTGCACCATGCTGATCCCACTCCTAACAGTAGAGGGCACCAGAGTGATCACACCAGCTTAAAAGATGCGTCATATAGACTGGAGAAGCAGCAACACTGGCTGGTCTCAAAGATCAGAGGGCTTGATTTCCCAGCAGCTTCTTATCCAAAAATTCTCTTTGCTCTCAAGCACATGAAGAAACAAAGAAAGGAAACTTTGGAGAAACCAAGCCCTCGTCTTACTTATATATGTATATATATATTTATCAACACTCCTCTGGTTTAATATAGATTCCGTACAGAGTAACATTTATGTACATTACACACAAACAGATTGGGCCGTTTCCTCGTACACAGACATCAGAGGGTATTTGGTTGCCGACATCCACAGAACAGCTTTGGAGCATTGCTAGTAAAAAATGACATTAGTGCAAATATAACCCCAAAAGAAAAAAAAAAGAAAAAAAGGTAGAAAAAAACATTGATAGCAAGGTTATAGCACATTGGGGACAAACAAGTTCTGTGGTCAGAGTGACAGCGAGGTCTACATATAAGCGTGCATCAGGACTTGGCATCCTAAAGTTTTCAGTCAAAGCATATTTTTTCCTCGCCGTGCTTCATCCGCTAAACGCAGTAGCCAAAAGGAAGAGTGAGTTTTTGTGAAGAAGAAAAAAAAAAAAAAAAGAAGCTATGGCTCAATTTGCTGGTATCAACAATTTATGGAGTAAACTGACTGACGAGCAGGAAAACCCTAATGTCTTAGAAAATACAGGGTCTCTAATGTAACTGGATGAAAGGAGCTGATTGGCTCCTGCTATCAGTGATCAACAATGTGAATGATTGGTTGATCTGTGAGTGAGCTAAGCTTGCAACGGTAGGCGCGAGTGTGAACCATAAAATAGAACTAATGAGGGCAAAATCCGAGCTCCTTATCAGCTCTGTGGACTAATTTATACCTCATCTCTCCATCTTCCCCTTAGTCCATTTGCAGCGTGTGGTATCCAATAAAGCAGTAATGTAAAAATGACCTTAAAAATAAAGTTGCTTTAACAGTAATACAAAAGTTTGGCGATGAGGAATAGAAGTGTTTTTTTGCTGGGACCAGCCAAACAAGTCTGAATCAGATACTGAAGTAGTATAAAAGCAAAAGCTTGACACATGTAAGTTATTCAATGTGAACCAAGAGTTCACACTGCACCCCTCAGCTAGACCATACCATGTGTCCTCTGCTTAGCACCAGGCTTTAGGTCATGCAACGACCTCAATAAACAACATTCAGTCTGCTAACGCTCAGTATTAACTAAATCACAAGACTACTGACATCCAGCAGTGAAAAACAAAAAATGTGGAGAATTTCTAGACGTTATGAAATGTTAAGACTTTGTCACGGTAAAAAATACAACCATCAGTAATCGATAGTCTGATCAATTTTTCGATAAATCGTGGCACCCAAACACTATGAAATGTACAGCGGTGAAAGTTAAAGCTGTACAAACAAAGGCAAGAGCAACCATCGCCCTAAATATCGGGCATCAAAAGGTAAGGGGTAAAAGCATGATTGTAGGGAGAATAAAAGAAAGAAAAAGCCGTGATGGAAATCTGATTTTCACATTTTCTGGACATGGTGTAAAACTCCCAATTCATTCTGAGATGAGATTACTGCATCCTGTTTTTTGTATTAAATTTGAATCCCTGTGAAAGAACATGTGGAAAACAACTGCACCTGTGATGAAATCACTGCTGGCATGGGTTACACCTATCATGGGATACGTTTCACTGCTCCAAGACAACCGCCTAACAAGTACTAACATTTTGTAAAACTGCAATCATTGTCTTCTTTTTTTTTTTTTTTTTTTTTTTTTTTAAATACCGAGTGATGAATTTCTGCTTAGAGATTGTTTTAGATCTTGTGAAACATAATATGGATATGAAGGAGTTGGACATGATGGGAAAGCCAACAGCAAACAGCTGGACAAGTAGAATAGGGGATTATTTAGATTGTGTGATTATATATGCATGCATGTATTTTGTGTGCGTGTTAAAAATGGAGCTCAGGGGTTGAATGGAGGAGGAGGTTCCACTGAATGGGGAGTTGGTGGATTAGATTGTGATGATGAACCAGTAGAGTTTTCCTGGCTGTCCACAAGGGAGACTGATTTTAGCTGAGGGGGGGATTCGGGTTCAGCAGGGTTCGCCTCTGCTTGGGTCAGTACCTGTGAAGTTGGTTGGTGAAAGGTGGAGACAGAATGGCAGAGAGATGCAGGAGCGTCAGGTGTGTCTGATGTGTAAGAGGTAGAGAAAGAAGATGCAGAAGGGTGATCTGCAGGGGACTGGTGCAGCACAGAATCAGTTGCAAGAGGAGAAGAACAAGCGGAAGATGATAATGGAGGCTTGACGATGTGCAGGGGAGCAGACTGCAAGCCAGTGGGGGAGGTGGAAGAGGTTTCCCCAGCTGATGTGGCAGTTTCATTATCTCCCTCCTGATCTACTGACGCTCCCTTTTTCCTATCATCCGGTAGAGTGCCGTGGTCCTCCTCCTGCTTGTTGCCTGGGGCTTCTTCCTGTCCTGCAGGGTTCTGATTGGCTGCAGGTATATCTTGGGTAGCTCCACCATTAGTTGGTGATTGGCTCTTGAGTTGTGAATGACAGAGAGGGCACGTTTCCTGTACATACAGCCATTTCTTCAGACAGCCAGCGTGGAAGAAATGACTGCACGGCGTGATCACAGCACTGGTCATGTCCTGGAACAAATCAAATTTCACATTAGCCTACCTTTTAAAGCCCCAGATTAACTCTCGGTCATGCATCCTCTTTAGATAAACATAAAAACTGTTCATACCTGGAAGCAGATAGCACAGATGTCATTATACTGCTCCAGCTGTGTATTGCTAGCTGTGGGGAGGCTTTTTATCTTGTTTACAGCATCTCTCCTGAGCAGGAAGCTCTGCCAGCCCAGCTGGGCTCTGAGCCAGACGTTATAGTACGAGTGGACCAAGATGATGGTGCTTCCCATCACACTCCACTCGCCAAATACAGTCTCTGATACACCATAGCACACCACACACACCGCAACCTGGCAAGGGAACAAATCACTGACAGTGAGGCAGAGACCGTGCTGATGCATTAGATGACAGTGTCTGTTTACAGTCAGAAGGCAGAACTTAGCAAAGAGTTGGTGTACGTGTGTGTGATACATACCAGAAACTCCAGCAATCTGTAGGTCCCATTTACACAATATATGACTTCATCCATGTTCTCCACTGGAGCTTTACGAAACTCCTCCACCATGAAGAGAACATAGATCAACAGAGTGCCAAGGACCTGGCGGTAGAGTGTTTCAGAGTTAGTATGGAATTAAAAAACAAGCAAATATAAATGTTTAATTATTATTAGGCTGAACTGTTTGGGTAAAGCAAGTTTAAACTATTTAAGTTAATGTTTTTGCACACTGCGATGCGGCTGTGTGTTACCTGGAGAGAGGTGAGGATTGAGGAGGAGATGATGATGAGAAGCCAGAAGTCCATGTGGAAGAACTGGCAGATCATATAAGCCATGTACGCTGGAAAGATCAGCAGGAAGAGACAGAGAGAAACTGCACGGAAGTGCTTCCACAAACTCCTACGGGACAGGCAGCAAAACGAGCGTATGAGAAAGCAGTCAGGTTAATAGCAGGCTTTGCATACACACATTCAGTCAGATTACATTTACTGATGTCAAAAAGACTAACTGCCTGTTTAGGTAGGAATGAAGAAAGAAGGACTGTACACTGTAGCATTGCTTAATTTATGATGTTAGCATGAGTTGTACTGATGACCAGAGATAATGAATTCTGTGATAATTAACTAACTGCCCATAGTTATTAATAGTTGTTTATGATCAGTAAAAAATAAAACAAACAGTGGGACACAGAGTTTTCTTAAAAATAAACACATAAAAAAAGTATTTGGTATATTATCTTACTTGTCTCTAGATGCTCCCAGGGCTAGGACTATAGGATCAGCTATCTCCAGCATGGACTGCAGGATGGAAGCAACAACAATAAAGAGGATGATAGAGAGGAGGAAGGCTCTGTGGATGACCTGCAGCTCAATGAGGCCAGTTTGGACAGCAAGGATTAGCAAGGTGATACCTTCAGTCATCCCCCTGCACAGAGAGGAAACAAATTACAGTTAACACACCACACAATTATATGCCTTGGCTTTGCAGTCAAGTTGGAGATCATATACAAGTTTATCCAGACTTGACCTTTGGGTATACAATGTCAATTATTTTATCCTATTAGACAGTTGTGTGAAATGCAGACATCCCTAAAGAATAGTTCCAGATATACGTGTTTCCACACGAATGGGATAAACAGTCAGAAAACATATTGCCTCCAGTCATGATGGTTACTGGGACAGAGAGGATAAACCAGACTAAACTAATTAAAAGAAACATACCAGAAGACATCAAGAAAATAAAAACCTTGCTGACCTGTGCATGGTGTTGTCATTCATAAAGGCTCTGTAGCCCTGCAGGTAGAACTTGCACAGTGTGAGAACGCCCAGCGCAATGAAAGAAACTGTGAAAACCAGACCCAGCAGAGAGTACGGTGTACTACAACATTCTGCGATACTGGAGAAAAGAGGAGCAAATTACTTAGAGAACATGACAAAAAACAACAACTTTCTAAACAATTTTAAATATTTAGATCATGTCCTTAAAGTTCTGATGAGTATCTCAGCCGTCTTAATTCTGTCCACCAGTGCAAAACATGGGTTATTTAGCACTGTGACAAACGGATCTAACAAATCTTTTAGAATTTCCTCTTGACACATTTCCGCAAAATTAACTCAAAATCTAAAAAATTGCTTTACTCAAACTCTGCAGACTGACTTACTTTGCAATCTAATGTTTCTGTAATTTATATGATGCTATACATTTATATAATTAGATTTTCTAAATAAAATCTAGTACATCATATCTAGATTTATGTTTTGTACACACTACCTGCCCCTTCAATGATACAATGCAATAAATAGATAAATAAACACACCTTCTAAAGGGTCAGTGATGTAAAATGTAAAGTGTCTTGCAGCCTGATTTATGGTCTTACCTTGTAAGAAAGAGGAAAAGCAGCCTCTCTCTGGAGGTAGGCTGGTCTCTTGTGCTGAAGTAGGAGTATATCTGCAGAGCAAACAGCACGAGCCAAAAACACATGAAGAGAACTGGAAGGACCAGCTGGTTCCACAGTGACATTCCCAGAGCAAGAAGCCCGTACACTTCTACCACCTGCAGGACAGAAAAAGACAGAAATAAAGAATACCATTGATACCATCTACAGGAAAATATCTCAGAACTGAAATCCTGTCACAGAAACTGAAAAGCTTGCAACATCAGCCCACAATAAATACCTGAGCCAGCTCTCTGTAGGCAGTCTTGGCCAGGTTATATGGTACCAGCAAGTTAGACGCCAGGAAGTAAATGACCTCCAGGCCTGTGAAGATCATTGAGAACTTATTGATGAAGACTATGGTCTCGAGTGGGACCAGACACAGTCTAGCCACTAGAGGGAGGAGGTGAGCAGAGAACAGCCAAATCCTCTTGGTTTGCATCACACAGGAACAAAGTGTACAAACCACCAGCTGACCTGAAAGAAGACACATGTACACACATATATAAAACAAAGAGTTGAACAAATGACTAAAGACACTATGATCACTCTGATTTTAGAACTGTTTTTGTGATGTGGTATTTATCATTTTCGTGTAACTGACAATTAAAAGAAAATGTATCAGAATATTTATAGCTCTCCTAAAGTGGTGAAAATGTGTCAAACACCAAAAAGCAACAAACATTTAAAAGAGAAGCAGCTTTAATTTCACATTGCTCCTTACAGTAGCATTTTTTGTCACTGTACTCATCTTATTTTCGCTTCCTCAGGCTTTCACTGCGCAGTAAAATCAGCACTCTGCAGTCTATTTATAGCACAGGAGACTCCATCTACACTCTCTAGTAAATTGAAACTAGGTCCTAAAAACACAGACTCTACAGCATTTTCTATTTAAAAAAATGATTATTTTTTACATAATTAAGCATAGCAGCAACAAAACATGATGAAAAACTACAATAGGCTGTTCTTTCTGTTTTCCCACCCAGAGGAACACTGAAACACATACATATGTCAGCACTTTAATTCTGGAGTTGGTACAAATTAGGTCCCTTCATAATCCCATTAGTGTGGATGCTGTGGCATTAGGTATTCATATAATTAATGAAAGTGCTCACGTGGATATGAGAGCAATGCCAAGTATGTACATATGTGCAGCTAAGTATTCTATTTCCACTTTTTTTGTTAAAAAACAAAAAACAAAAACAAGGTGTGCTTACTCCTGTTACACAAATATTTCTTAAGGAAAAGACTCAAGTGTCTGCTTTTCTTTTGCCAGTACCTGTAGGCATCTTCTTAGCAACTTTGCACAGTCTACTATCATCCATGAATGTTTACTGACCCAGGTTACACAAATTCAATGAAAAATCTCAAGTTACTGCACCATGCGGGGTCCAAAAACACAATCCCGAAATGAAATCTAAGTGTTTTCTTTCGGATGAGATTCACACAGACCCATGGCAAAAGATGCATCCTACTCGTCATATGCTCTGAATACACTGGCCATTCAGTTTAGCCAATTGGTTAGAGCATATGAATTCTGAGCTTTAGTCCTACTTGTTGTACTGCAGTGCTACAAGGTGCCAATCTATAGAATTAATTTTCCTATACGTTGTACAGCAGTATGTGCAGCCATTAAAAAGAAGAGTTCAAATAGAAAAGAAAAAAAAAAATCTCTTTCTGCTGCCCAAGTGGGTCTACGGGTCTGTATCTATGTGCAATACATTGGAACCTGATCATTCACATTGTTCAACAATATGAATGTTGAACAATTATACCTATGAGTGCAGTGGTGAATCTGTTCATGGAGAGAGGTTCCAGGTAGACAGGGCCTTCATAACCAGAATCCAGTTCACTGCGAACATAATCCCTGACAGAGAAAAATTAAAACAATCAATGCAGAGGAAATTCTCACAATGTCCAGTCCTTCACATGAATTAAAAAGAGGAAAACTGTCATATATAAGTATTTAAAAGAGGAGTAGTGGCATCTTGTTAACTATTCTGGTAGATTTAAGTTTCTGTGAATGTGTACCTTGACACTTGGTGACCAGCAAAAAGCAGCAGGGCCGTAAGAACATACAGGTAAAGTTTAACCAGGTGCTGACGAGGCAGAGTCAGAAGCACCAAGCTCAAGATGTAACCTGTGAAGTAGTCATAAATATAAAAGAAATACAAGAAAGTCATGCATTCTGAAAGGCATCCGTCTTCCTGTTTGCAGACCAGAGCGTGTTTTAAAACACATAAATAAAGCGTATGACAGATGTTTATGACATAGTTGGGGGAAGTTATTTTTGACAAACTGCAGAAAGCCTTACAATACAATAGCCTAGTACCTAAAACCGTGTCCAAAAGCACTTCAGTGCAAAGCCATATTTATTTTTACTGCCCTGCTCTCCCTTCTTTTCTTTCCACCCACAGTGCTCATCAGCACATACCAAGCCTATTGGCTCATTAACCAACTGCAGCCAAGTTTGAGAGCTCACACAGCCAAAACACAAAGAAAACTCAACAATAGCTTTATTTCAGCTAGGTTAAATTACAATATAGAATGAGGCCTAGCTATGTCATTTATGTTACTTTCAGTGTTTCTGTGTCACTGTAAACGTATCTGGCTAACCACTTGTGCTGCAAAGACATTTCGTAATGCCTTCAAAACTGATTTAAGGACTTTGTGTTGGAGTACTGGTTTTCTGAGTTTCTACTGTGTCTTAAAAGCAGATGGTTGTCCTATTGTAAAAGAACATGTGTTGTTTGGTTGGTTAAGAGCAACTGATTTCCTAACCAACACTACAGAGAAGTTTGATCACAAACAATTTCTCCTTTCAACTTAATAATTTACATAAGTTTGACAGAGCCACCAACACACGACACTTGTGTCATTAATTTTGACTGGAACAGCTGTCTCAGACCATCTGAATGTCACATCTGGATCATGAACTTCACAGTTGGGCAAGAATAACTGGACCCAGGCTGAATTCATTCATTGGGTACATCAGGTGGTTTTGGCCACACTCCGCTTGTCGTCATGTCAAATAATCCCTCTCAATCACTACAGAGCTGAGCCTCATGGCTTACTGCCTAATACCACACGTGAGTCGACACTTCTGAATGGAAAAAGAAATCACGCACTTTCAACCAACAGAGGTAAAACAGTAATGCCTGGCATATAACACTGTTTCAATGCAGGTCATGATAACCTGACTACAGGGAAGTACACATGATGTTTTCAACTGTTACCAAATGAGGAACTCTTTAATGTGGTACAGACAGTGCAAAGCATTTGAACAAAGTGTCTCAGTTACACCAAACATTTGTTTGGTTTTAATACAGAAAAGGTGGCACTGACCTACGTAGTGCAGGTAGAGGGCCAGGTACTTGTATTGAAACAGGGGGTTATTGGAAAGGCTGGAGCGTTGGATCTTCTGGAAGAAGGAGCTGACATCCCAGCGGTAGAGGACATCCAGCAGCATGATGCTGGGAACACGCAGACCCACATTGAGCACAGCCTCTACGCGGTCCTTCACTGCCATGGTTTCAGTTTAAGGTCTGATCCGAAGGCAGAACTGACCACTAAGACGTGATGTTAATAGTGGGTGGTCTGTAGAAAAAGAGAGAAAATGCAAATTAAAAAAAAGGAACAGGGAGTCTTAATATGAAGCAGTTATAGGAGGTGAGAGTAAGAAAACAGAAGGAGAGATGAAAGCCAAAACAAAGGAAAAGTTATTATAAAGGTCAAAGGAAAAACTGTGAGCTACAGAGGAAGAAAAGACAGAAAAAAAGACAAAAGACTTAAGAGCTCAATCACAAAACTGTCTCATTCAAATGTGGCCTAAACGTAAAGGTAAAACTCAACAATTGTTACATTATTACCACAAATCTTTATAATAAGTTACTAACATGAGCGTAAATCATTTTAAAGTTTATAAAGGCTAGCATACTGACAGCGTTTTGTTTTTTTCCTGATGAAAACAGGACTTTCAAAGAGACTATCGACTAAAGTACATTAGGTCCAGAGGCAAAGAATCGCAGTTAGCTTACTTAAAGGAAGTTTTTGGCTATTTTATAAACAAATGTGCCTTTAAGCAAATACAACAGAACCTAGAAAGTCTATTTTGCTATCTTGGTATTTTGCTTTGGTAGAATCCCAAAACATCTTTGGTGGGCATCTTTTTTTCTAAATAAAGGAAACCCCTTTGCCACAACAGCATAAAAGAATAACTAAGGTAACTAATTCACTAGTCAGAACAGAATATAAGAATTGGCACCATCCACAAAACACAAACCTATGACAAATATGGTTACCCACTACTTCCAATAGTAATCACTTCACCTTGAAACCTACATACAGCCCCTCATTTTCTACATCAAAGTACTGCAGAACCACACTGGTTAGTGTCATCTGTCTTACTTTTTACCTTGCTTGTTTACAACTTCCTGTCACAGAGATTAAGATGGTTGCTGCCATATGCCACATCTTTCGGTTAGTGGTTGTGGTGTCACAACAGCTCCGGAACAACAGTTAACTGTTACTGTATATCAATAAATTACAGATTATTAGTTTAACTCACTACTTCTTTTGCCCATGCTTAAACATGTACTTATTTATTCAAGCACAACACTAACATTAAGTGGCATACAGCTGGGAAACATTGAGCATTTTCTCACCAGCTTAACTGAAACCAATCCAGTGATGCTGTGTGCATAAGAACTCCATTGTACTCTTCTGTAGGAGTTGGTGTTGAAACCCAGATAATTTTGACATGATTTTAAGAAGGCTGTTGCAATAATGACCAGCAACAAATTCTCAAAATGCTGCTTACAGTATTTTTATAGGTCCGGGCAGAAAGCACTACTGTCAGCCACAATTCACTTTGTTTACCGTCATCCACCCATACAGGAATGCAGGAAACTTGATCCTGGGAACAACAGCTAGTCTTGAATAGGTTATTATTACCAAGATTCCAAAGAAACATTGCACGGTTGACCCAGCTAAAAACAGCTTCACCCACAACTGTAATTTGCATAGTCAAATCTGTGGGTCAATAATCAACCTAGACATGTAAATCTGTCCAAGCCTTTCTATTTGCTACCACACAATCACCAACAGCACAGAATCCACCATGGGAAACTGTGAAAGTACAGAATGTGGTAACACATTCAGATGTTTTAATGCAGGTGCAATTCAAAAGGTCAAGTCTGACAAATGAGGCATACTTGCAAAATCTGCAGTTCACATAAAAAAAAAAAGCACACATACTGTTCTGTTGCGCTGACAGAATGGTTACACTTCTTCTCTCTTTGCCAAAATAATTTCCTGGTTTACATACACCTTTATTAACGCTATCTGGGGGTGAGCAATGCGGTGGTGGATATAAACACATACAAAATACAATGTCTACAAGTCAAATGAGATACTGTTTAAACATTTTACAAAACACGAAATATATAAAGAAAAAATATGTTGACTTATTATATCAACACAGATCCTGATGGAAAATCTAATGGATGGGATTAAAGAAAAAAAAAAAATACAATTTTAACTCGAATCTATGGTTCTATACATACACTAGCCAATATCAGTGTTATCCTGGCTTAAAATGGGCTTTTGGTGGACAACTAGTGATATAAGCATGATCAGTTAGCCTACAGTCAGTTACCCTATCTCTGGATTTTCCTCCTTATTTGATAAACAAAAATGTTTTACATGCTTGAGTAAATGGCACCTGCATTAACAGAACAGATTAAAATTAGTTTGGCTACATTTTCTGATGATTTAGTGGGTGCTAAAGGTTGTTCAATGTAGGAAAATTCTTGAATATGTACAGGTTTTCAATCATTTCAACGACTGACCTCAAAAGTTATGAAATGCTGTTAAAAAATGCCATAAAACATCTCTTACACAAATGTTGAAGTTATTAAAATATAAAAACAAGATTTGTTTAAAGATTGCATTTCAGTTTTGTTTCCTCCCACCTACTAAATCCCATCACTGCCACTACTGCATGATGCAAAGCAAACACACCAAATGTAATCAATGCAACTTAATATATTATTTCTAATGTATTAATGTCAAAGTGATGAAACCTCTCACAGTGATCATGGATTACTCCAAGGCAATCTGAGCATAATGTTTTTCTCTGTTTAAGAGATTCTGTTGCAGTCCCCCCCAAACTATGCATGACAAACTGTTTTTCCCCTTCATGTTTCGAAAACTCGAGGCTCTCCAACAAATCAGCAATTGTTAACCAGGCTCTCACCCAGAAGCGCTGGAGCTTAAGGAAATTCAAAGCCTCACGAAAGTGAATTCCACAGAGCAACATGTTGCCCCCGTTTTTCCTGGCCTTTTCCAAACAACATATCTCCTGCACTTAAAAAAAAAAAAAAAAAAAATTAGCTGTTTACAACCCCTTCGTTTAAGTGCCCTTTAATACCTGCGTGAAGTTTTAGAGGAACATTTCACTGTGAGTGCTAGTTTTTTAAAAAGAAACGTCACGAATCTACAAAGTTTCATTCCACTCCATTTAAACAAAGCTCTTACATTTTTTTTCCTTCTTGAGTTGCCAACAGCAGTGTTTCCATCTCTTATCCCAGCATCCCGTGGCAGGATCCCGTTAACTTACATAACTTTAAATTTACCTCGACTATCACTGCCCAGACAGACATCACTTTGCAGAATCTGAACTTATATAACAAGGCCGTCTACCAATGAATTTTTATCCGTTGTAATCCATTGACAGCTGTAGGGTATGTTGTGGTGTATTTGGTCTAATGGGTACATACCATTAACTAGTTTAACTGAAGCACCGGCAATGAAAACGTTATGGATGAGTGAGTGCTGCAACGACCGTGCTACGCCATGAACTCTAGTAACCCCTCTGTCTCGACGGCAAAAAATTATCGCAACTACGCCGCAAATACGGCAATATTTTGCTTGCTATACTGGTCTGTATCGTCCACGAATACTTATAACAGATATGCTAATGCATGCTTACGGTTTCCACGCAGTTTGGTGGATGTAAAAGTGATAGAAATAGCGAGCTATGACAGCGTACGTGCGCTATGTGATGAGCTACATCAAGCTAACGCTTTCAGCTAGCATCACTGTCACCGAGCAGAGGAACTACTAACAACAACAACCTAGCTTATGTTTAACACAGCGGGAAATAAAACACTCCGAACGAATCAGCTTGCTTTTGACCTTACAAATTAAGGCGCTAGCCTTCGCACATATTCACATAAAATGTTCTAGCTTATAACGCTTGAGGATTACCATAACCTGCTCCCCTAAGCAAGTAAGCCCAAATGTAGCAGACTGGGAAACTCGGCTAGCAACCAGTTATGGCACCTAGACAAATTTCTTTAAAAAAAATAAGAACTTACGTTTGAAGGACGATGTTCGCACTATGTACAACTGTTTCTGGATGCCTTTCGGGTCGGATATCGACCATTTTAACTCGCCACCGCCCGAGTTAACGGTCCTCTCGGAGTGAGCACTTCACGCTGAAACGACGCGGCCCATCCGCTCATCTTACCTAGCGGCCATTATCCAAGTTAACCAAGCAAGATGTGCTGAGCATGCGCAATGTTACTGTCCCGTACAGAAAGAACAGGTTACATTTTTTTAACCTGACAAAGCTTTTTATTGACAACATATTGTCAAAGACTGTTATAAAGTGGAATTAGGATGTGTGATTTTTTTGTCACTCAATTAATGGTAAAAAAAAAAAAAAAAAAAAAAAATTGGGGGGAATGAAACATTACAGAAATAAGTCATCATAGTATATTAACAAACGCCTAAAATATTTATTTATTTATAGTTAGCTAGGGACAAAACTTGAAAGTAAGATTAATAGAGAGGCCTAATGCATAGCCTAAGGTGGTGGCCAGTCACTTTACTTACTTTAATTGTGTTTGATTTTAAAAGTTTTATGGAATTGTTACGTTTATATGAATGAGATATTCTCCCAGCAGTGCGGATAAGCATAAATTCCCCTTTCGCCAAGCAAGTTATAGTAGAACAAAGGAGTGTTTTGGTCGTCAAAAAGACTGTTGTTTTTGGGAGGGGTTAGCAAACATTCCTATTAAGCATTTATATATTGGTTTAAGAAGTACATACTTCTCAAACCAATACTATTAGTATCCTTATCTTTACGTGCACGTGGACTGTTTTCACTTTCATTTATTTATATTGTACATAGTATGTTTTAAAACTTACTTTTAATTTAATATGACACTTTGATTGCCTTTGTTTTAATTACATTTACACCTTTTTTAAGTGGTTTCTTTCATTCATATAAATATTTTAAGGGTGTCTCTCCAAAAGTTGAATCTGTTCATCTGGACGTAGCGTTTTGTGGGGGAAACGTTTCGTCACTCATCCAAGTGACTTCTTCAGTCTCAGCTGACTGCAGGTTTCCCCAAATCTTATAAACAGTACATTTGGAGATTTACTTTCCTGGATAATTGAGAATGCATCAAGACATTTTAAGGGTGCATCTGTAACTAAACAATTTCTGATTCTGATTCTAGACCATGGTAAATCATAATGTGTTTCCTGCTGTGAAATTAGACTTGTATCAAGATACATAATGCATAGCATAAGGTAGTGGTCAGTCATTGAACCGTGACAATTAGACACTGGACAGTTTTATTTTGAATATAGCTGAAATGTATATAAATATGACATGCAGTTTGTCCACGTTTCCAGCATCAGAGAGGGTATCTTTAAATACCCTGAGCAGCCATATACATTTGTAAACAGGGAACAATAATTCTGATGACTTTATTTGACCATAGTAAGATACTTGTATACTTGTATGTATTTTTCAGAGGTAAATACAAAAAAAAAATTATGTGCCTTCAATAAACTTTGCCTGATAGTGTTAAGTTTTCTTCCCCACAGGAAACAATTCAAAGGATTTTATTTTAATGTAACGAGGTATTGTCACTATAGCAACAAAGCCTCCTTTTTCAATTACGTCACTACCGGAAAGATTCGGGACGCCAGGAAGAGAGCAGCAGAGTGTGAGCCTCCCGCTGAATGAAATTGAACGGCCAACTCAGTTCATTCATTCAACTTTATGAGGAAATTTGACAGTGTGTGCCAAGCATTACATGTTAGTTTGTGCTACCAGGTAAGAGTGAGCAGACCGCGGAGCTCAGTCAGTTAATGTTAGCGAGCTGGCTGTTAAACCCGGCGTGTTTACATCGTTGCTAGTCAGTGTTAGCAACCTTGTGCTATAAATATCAGCATCAGGGACAGTCACACAGTGTCTGAGCTGATTAGGTGGCATTTGGCCATTGTGTCTTGAAATAGCCAGACGTACCATCGCCTGCTTAACAATAGTAATGTCCCGTTTGGCTCTCTGTGTTTTATCACAAGCTGCTCTTGTTTGTTTTAAGTCGAGCTCCAGCCAGTTACATGGTGGCATCCTAACACCTTTCCTCTGACTTTGCCCGTCTCTCCCTTTCTGCAAGGTGTGCGCGTGCATGTTTGTTATTGTTGCTGGAAATCTTTTGCTTAGGGTGCGCGTGCATACCTGACTTCAGCTGCAGTCGTGTGTATGTGTGTGTGAAGAGCACCGGAGAGTCATGTCGGTGTCGGTTATCATTAAGTGGGGAGGTCAGGAATATTTCATCAGTTCTCTGTCTGAGGAAGACACGGTGTTGGACCTGAAACAGTCCATCAAGACCTTGACTGGGGTCCTGCCAGAGAGACAGAAACTCCTGGGACTCAAGGTCAAAGGTGAGATGATGTCACTGATAAGTACCTGATTTTCCTTAGGGATTAATAAAGTATTCTGATTCTGATTTCTGTGCTAGTTAGTGTAAATAATGCTATATGAAGTCCAATACAAGTGTGAGACCAAAGGACATTTCATCTTGTGCTTTTATTTAATTGTGCAGTCTACATAAAAAAGCCTCCTGGATGCTAATCATATTTAAAAATATTCACTCCTACATCTATCCCCAGGTCTATGTGCAAAAGTTTCTGTTTTCTCCACCTATCTGCACGCTATGCAGTATATAAATTATTTTATTATATATAATTTTGTAAGAGTTATGCATGCTCTTAATATGATTTTAAGAATTTCTCTCTCTCTACATTTTCTGTTCCTTTCCCTTTCATCCTGCCCACAGGTAAACCAGCAGAGGATGAGATGAAGCTGGGCTCTTTGAAGTTGAAGCCTAATACCAAGATCATGATGATGGGTACCAGAGAGGAGAGTCTGGTAGGTGGATAGAGAAAGATAGAAGAAAATTAAAAAATATATCTGGCTGGAACTGTTATAGAAGGTCTGTGTGCCTGGCTAGTGTTCAGGTTTACCAGACAAGAGAGGTGAGGGGTAACTTGTAAATATTCTGTTTATTCAGGATTTTGGAATCAGCTAGCTTTGATTAATGGATCAGAAAATGGTTGTTTAGGTGAAGATCTGACAGCCGTTGACATTTTTGAGGGATATATGCTATGGGTATAATGTACTGACTGATACAGTTTTAACCGTGCATATGTTTTGTTTTGTGAAGGAAGACGTTTTAGCCCCTCCACCAGAGAATGATGACGTTGTCAATGATTTTGACATTGAGGAGGAGGTCATTGAAGTGGAGAACAGGTCTGTCAGAATTTTAGAAATTGTTGAAGGAAACCTGTCTTTGTGTGTCGGTGCATTTGAGAAACAAATATTGTTTTATGTCTTCAGAGAGGAGAACCTGGCAAAAATAGCTAGAAGAGTCAAAGAGTACAAGGTAGATGAACTAAACCCTCCTAGAGAAGGCAAGAGGCTCCTGGTTCTGGATGTGGACTACACACTGTTTGGTGAGTTGTTATCATCATGTGTCTCTTTAATAAGATGCTTTGCAAGAAACAAAAGAGGAGGCTTTGCACTTACTGTCTGTTTAGCAGCTGCCTGTTTTACCATGGACACCCATACAATAATCCTGTGTGTGTTCAGATCACAAGTCATGTGCAGAAACAGGTCAGGAGCTGATGAGACCCTACCTTCACGAGTTCCTGACATCAGCCTACGAGGACTACGATATTGTAATTTGGTGTACGTATCTGTCCATCACTTTCCCTTGTTTGTGGCAGTGGTTCATTGCTTTTATGTTAGACAGTGGGGTTTTCATATAAGTATGTCTGCCTAATTAATTTTTGATGTTTTGGCCCAAATTGAGCATCTGATCCACCAGGAAGAACAAAACAAACAGATTGAGCTCGCTTTTTTTTCTAATGGTGGCGAATATCCAATAAAATGTCCAGTATGTGTTTGGAGAACCGTGTCCTCTCACTGAGATGCCTCTTGTGCTTGGATATGTGCAGACATTGTGTTGTGTTTAATTTTTATTTTTTCTTTCATGATTTAATTCATTACTAATTAACACGCATAATGTGTTTTCTCTTTTAAGCTGCTACAAGTATGAAGTGGATTGATGCAAAAATGAAGGCAAGTACTTCTCTTATTTCTTTATCATTTCTTTTATTATCCTGTACGTTTTGTTGCCAAAAGGTGGCAGTGTTAACCAAGTTGGCATACAGTATATGAGTGTAGATGGATCAGAAGATAACACCACTGTGTGTGTGTGTGTGTGTGTGTGTGTGTGTGTGTGTGTGTGTGTGTGTGTGTGTGTGTGTGTAGGAGCTGGGAGTGACAGACAACCCTAATTACAAGATTACGTTCATGCTGGACAGTGGGGCCATGATTACGGTACACACCCCAAAGAGAGGAGTTGTGGAGGTTGGTACACTTGCCTGTGTCACTGTTGTGGTCACACATCAATGCTTTGGACATATCTTTCACAGAAGAAGAAATGATATACAATATATTTTGATTTATTTTAGGTTTTTTTAAGCGTTATTCATTCTGGCAGTTAATGGGTCATTGAACATAACACTGCAAGAAAATCAAATTTGTATCCAATCTGAGTGTCATTATCTAAAGTCATAATCTAATTTTGTTCAGCATTATTTCTATAACTAAATCTGAGCATTGATATTATGGGATATATCATAGTTTCAGAGGGAAAATCTCACATCAAGAATTTAATGTTTGTCATACTGAATAACAGAAACACGCATTAGTATTGGTAGTATCTATTTTCAGATAATCCTCAAAAAGGCATTTTGGGTAAACTGCAAGCATCACATGACTGTGACAGACAGGTATATGGTCAAATGTTAAATGGACTGGGACTTATACAGAGTTTTTCTGCCCTAACTGACCACTCAAAGTGCTTTTTCCTACAGCATCATTCACCTAATCACACACGCTAGTCATATTAATACAGTCATATTGTAGCAGTCTCCAAATGTTAAATATGAGGTTCTGTTTACTCAAGGAGTGAGTGAGTGAGTGAGTGAGTGAGAGAGAGAGAGCTACACATGTACACAACATGCACAAAGGTTTGGTTTTGAAAGTTTAACTTCCACCCTTTAATGATGTCATGAGCAACATGCCCTGTCATTTGAATCTTAGCTGGTGTCATGAAGTCCACATGGTGGAAATTCCATGTGATGAGTCAACAATGTGAAACCTTGGATCTGGAAACCTTCACTGGTTTATAATTGGTGCTTTCACAAATGATATGCCCCACACTCGATACAGAAATTATTTTAAAAAAACCCTTCTTAAAATGTGTTACATTTTAGATAATGAAAAATAGCTGAAAGTAGTTTGAGCTGCAGAAATAAACAGCCAAAATGGAAAATAAGTCAAACCAGGTCAGGAAATTTGTTCTCATTCTATGTCCAGGCTGTTCTTAGCCTGATGCTCCTGTTGATGCCTTTGAGCACTCTCTCAGAGCTCATTATCTGAGAATGAGCCAATAGATGATCATGAGTGTTACAGCCAATTGCTTTTCCCCCTCTAGTTTAGTAAACTGAGTAAAAGGGATAAGACATTTTACGTCTTCAGGACCTTAATTTGCTTCATTGTACAAATTCTTTTTTTTGAACCCAAATTCTGTTTCTCTATTTCACAGTTACAGCAGAAAGTGTACAAATTATTTTGACACAGAAGGAATCACGAATAGAAGATGAGTTTGGTGGTAACAAAAAATAAATATGCTGTCACGTGTTTTAGGTAAACACCATGTGGTGATAACACTCTTTGGAATGTACTCGAAATGCACTTTTTTTGTTTTCTTCAGTGAATTTAAAGCATTCAATGCCTGTTTATATTACTTGACATTTTAGGCATTAAACTTGTCCAGCTTAGTTTGTCAAACTATGATATAGGCCACGATGTTGATGCTCAGAGCAGGTTATACACACACATGCGATATAAAAACCATTTCATTCACCATTTACCAAAGCAGGATTTTGGGTTTAGATTGTGGTAGTACGCTTCAGATCGATTTGGCTTCAGTCACGGCTTAAAAATGCTGGAACAAATGAATGAAAAAAGATAAGTAAATCAGTATGACGGTATAATTTTTCATAACTTCATTATATAAGATTACTGTGCGTAAAAACATATGTGAGTCTTTGGGTGTCAAATGGGAAGCACATATACAATATGGATGTGTAGTGAGGATAAATTTAAAAGAAAGGGTCAAGTATCTGTTTGTCAGAGATTTGTCACTAGATAAAGTTGTATACACGTCGTTCTTGCTAAGTAACTATGTAAATTCTTGGGAATGTTTCTGGCTTAGGTGACATGTATCATATCGTTGTTGTTGTTTTTTTTTTGTTTACATTCTGGTAAGTCATTTAGCACTCTTGGTGTGACTGCACGCGCCGTGACGACATGTGGTGATGTGCTTGAATACCTCTTTCATGATGTTTGTGGAGGACGTTTACTGCTTTGTGCCAGCGTCATGACACTGATTTAATCTATTTTATGGCTTCCACAGGTGAAGCCCTTAGGTGTGATATGGGGGAAGTACGGAGAATTTTATAACAGGAAGAACACCATTATGTTTGACGACATTGGAAGAAACTTTCTTATGAACCCACAGAATGGACTTAAGGTTGGTTAGTTCATACAATTATCATGACCATTTTTCTCTTCTTTTGGTACAATCAACTACAGATTTTAATGAAACTTTTTCTTAATTTGTCGTTGTGAATTTGTGTTAGATCCGACCCTTCATGAAGGCCCACCTCAACAGGGAGCGGGACAGAGAACTGTATAAACTGTCTCAATACCTCAAAGAAATCGCCAAGCTTGACGACTTCAGTGGACTCAACCACAAACACTGGGAGAGGTTCGCACTCATTGAACAGCTAAACAGTATAATTTGCATAGTTCAAACCTCAAACCTGTAGCACCTGCTAGACCTGAACAGCCATTTACAAGAAAATACTAGATATATTAAAAAAATAACATCTAATGCCAACACACAAAGGAATCTTACTTAAATTTTACTTCATTTCAGATTTTTTAAAGTATAAAATTCATCCTAAAAAATGCTTCCAATTCTGGGGATAAATGAACACAATCTAAAGTAAGAAGGAGACTTTTGCATCTCAAGCAAAGAGAGTAACTGTGGTACTCCATGAGGAACTCACCAGTGGCAAGAAATTTGTGAAACAGTGTTGTTTAGATGAGTTTAAGGTAGGGGTAAAGTTACATCAGGGATCGTGTTGAGCCCTTTCTTATTTGCAGTTGTGATGGAAAGCCTAAAAGATGAGATCTCCGTGCAAACATCTCCTTTGCACTTTGTTGTGTCCATTCTTAGCTTTATTTTTGTTATCTGTGATGTCGTAGGACCGTACATGGTTGGTTATTTAATTGACTGTTCAACTTATGATATAATTTGTTTGTGCTGTACATGGTACATGGTGAAGGCTTTAAATGTTCTTCCATTATGTATTTCTACTCATTTTTAATGTTGTGTCCCAGTGTCATTGGTACATTTCCCCAAATCAACATGAATTCAACTGAATGTGTGCCTGTTTGTTTCTGCAGGTACCTATCTAAGAGGCATCACCACTGAAGAGGGACTATATTATCAGCGCAAAGACTTGGAGTGGATGCAACCAATGCATCATCCACTTGTCAAACATAAGAACAAACATAAAGTCCTTCATACCAAACCTCACTAAAAGTCCAACACTAACCCTACAATTACACACAAGGTCAGAACCTCAGGACTGAGATGGGCTTCCCAGTTTATATATCTGCATGTTCTCTGCCTTCTCTTAGTCTGGAACATTTGTTTGTTCAAATATTGTTTACAGTTACTATCAGTGTGCAAGGTGGATTGTGGAAAACAAATCCTGTTTGAGACCACACTGATTTAATGTCACAGACTCCAGCTCACCTGTTTACTCATGGTGGTCAACAAGGGTTTAATATAGATAACTGAGGTCCACTATTTCCTGAAAGTATTCCAGATCTTTTACACCTTCTTGGTATTTTAGATGGGTGAATAGTAGCAGATGTGTTAAGTTGAGTACCAGTAAAAATCCTCTATCAAGCTTCTCTGCTGTACCAAGTGAGTAGGAGAAGATACAAATCTAATTTCCTTATGGTTAAGGTCAGTAGCCTGCCTTCAAAGAGACTGACCGGCAAAAAGCTAAAGAACGAACAGAAACAAATAAGCAAAATGAAGTTACATAAGCATTGAAAGTGTTTTCAGTACGCGAGGATATTCTGGTAATTTAACGTGTTTTTTTTAATGTAGTATTTGGAGTGTCTGTTTGATTTGTAATAAATGAAGTGAAAAGTTGGAACGTCTGGAAGTTTTGTGAGCATCAAACAAATCACAGCAGCCTCGACATGCAGACGTATGCAGCAATTCTTAAAACTACTGAGAGACCAAAATCTGTTGGTCTTAGAACTGGCTAGCTAAAATATTTCATCGAAACAAGTGGCGCCAGTGAGCAAGTGTGACACCATTTGCTACGTGTCCGTAGGTCAGGCTTCCATGGCTTGATATTCATGTGCATACATATCCAGAAACGTATTCATGTTTTTCTGTGCATGCTGATTCTGTTACATCACAGGACGCAACACTCGAACGGACATAGAGCATAGGTTTAATTTCTTTGATGCTCGTTAGATCGTGACAGCTCTTCATTGAAATGTTTCTGGAACATCCAAATGTCAATGAACAAAATGAAGGTGATGAGAATACAAGAACTGGATAGCACAATTTTTTAATTGTGTGTTTTGTTTTTTTCTCTTTTGTAATTGACGTGGGTTTTTACACATTTCAGTACTTATTAAGGTGGGCCTCATTCTATGAAGCTGAAGCTCTGGAAACATAAGCTATATGATATGTCAAGCAGTCCCTGGAAATTCAGTTTCTTTTCATTTCTTGAGCTCTGCCTTTTTTGTGTGTTTTCTTCATTACATTGACCAAATTGTGGCTGTAAATAGGAAAATAAACCATTTTTTGTACCTCGCTTGCTTGTACTGTTCTACATTTCTGAGGTAGTTTAAAATGAGTTAATCTTTTACAGTTAGAAACACTTCATTACTTCCTGTTCATAACTTGTACACCATGAACACCATAAAAGATTAATTCATTGAATAAAGAACATAGACACTAACGACCTGGCCAATAATGACACCTCCCAAAACACCATGGCCTCCAGTGCCCCCCTCCCCTTCATTTAATTGTCATAAATATTTTTTCAGTATTATTACTGGCTATTATTTTCTACTGTTGTCATTACTATTACCTATTGATGTCTCACGTAGCCACATGATGAGTTCATACACATGCAATTCGGACAATATCAGAATATGAAATATGCAAATATGTACAAGTACTTTTGTTTTATGATTTTGTGTTTTTTCTAGTTTGTCACTGCATTTTTCATCTTTTGTATTATCTGCACTCAAAATAAGAAACTCTTCATTACTATAGATAACCCATGCGTTTTAAATACATTTTGAGATGCCCTGTTATAAAATGAAAGAAAATACAGTAAACTGATATGTTCATTAATTTATTATAAAATGTCGAGAAACATTCTGAACAGATATAAATAAGTTACCAAGGGCATGAAGGAAATACTAATTCATTTCAATCACAGTACAAATCATTATTTTAACATTGTGCTGTAGTTCCACAGACATAACGAATGGGGATGAAGAGGGATGAATAAATACTGTACAGGTATACATTCACTCCTGAAGCACAGCTTCATATGTTGTGCATCACTTGAAAAAATGTATTAGACCACTTTTTTTCTTCTGAATTACAATATTTTTAAAAACTGTTTTCCTCTTTCTGGTGTGGCAGCAGAGTCCAGCGGCTAACGCTTAGCACGCCACGTTATGTTTGTTCACTCTGTTGGCAAAAAGAACAAAACAGTACAGATTGGATCAGTCAGTATACAGTGATTTGTAAATAGTGTGAATCCTTGCACAGGAACAGAATTAGCAAAAAAATCAATAAAAATCAATACACTTACGTGCACTGACTCCAGTGGCTCCACGGCCCTCTGGTGAACTTGTCCTGAGCTCGCACACAGAAAACATACTTCTTGGTCTTAACGCCAACCTCGTATTTGGTTGCATCAGTGGTGATATTCTGCACAAAGAAGAGGCAACTTAATAAAGACAAAGAAACCTCGACTAAACTGGACATCAGCAAAAGATATGAATCTGGTGTATAGATGTGCGTGTATTAATTACAATTATTTGATTGTCACTGTTGCAGGGATGTCCACTGTGCACCAGCTTGACCTCAAACTGTAGGCCAAAGAACGTGCAGGGCTTCTCCCAAGTATCAGGGTAGTCCCAGCTGAACACCTTCCCATCACTGATGTGCAGGTTAGGGAGTTTTGCCGGTCTCACTTTATTGAGTTGGGAGGGAGAGAAATGAGGTGGGCAAAGGTTAAAAAAGAACGAGAGTGGAGAGAGGGAATCAATCACGGCACGATGACTAAGAAAGTTACTTTTCATACGCTAAAATACACAAAAACAAACTATAACTTACCGATTTCTCTCAGGTAGAAAGACTTTGTGTAGGCCTCCAAACGAGCATGGCTGCGTATGTAAACGGTGACGGAAATGCGATGTTGCTCCTCTTTGTATGGGCAGTGGGCATCCTGGCAGCGAACCCCTGATGCATCACCATCCAGCTCACAGGAGATATCTTCGGTAAAACTGGAATATATATATAAGTTGGATGTTAAAATACTATCTAGAGCACCTCCTCCACACCAGCACCCAACCAAAGTATGCTATGCATTGTTTTTGTCCTTACCGTTCAGCCTTTACCAAGACCACACTGGCATCAGATCTGAGCGCTGTTCTTTTCCAGGAGCAGTGAAAGGATCCTGTATAGTTTGGTGCCGAGCAGTGGATGTGACCTGGAGCAACAGAATTACTGTCAGTCCCCTCCCTCTCTTTTGTTTAATGTTCTTATGAACAGTGTAGCTTACACTTGTAGTTTCATAGCGCTTCTAGATCCCATCGAGTAAACACAAATAAATCACTCAGGGCATTGATATAATTGCTGTAAACGAGAAAAAAAGCTTTGTAGCTGCCTCTTCACTTCAACTTTAAGGTTTTGTTCCATCACAGGAAAACATTGCCTCATAGCACAAAACTGCAGAAACATAATGTTTGAAATTTACAAAGCTGAAACCTTCTGGAGAAACATGAGCACTAACAATGTGATGATGAGCCTAATATAAAGCCTGCTCACTGTGTTGTTCTTTTCCCCATCTTTTCTATTAAAATTCCCTTGATACTCTACTAATGGTGATCCTTTGATCCAGTTTCTGTTTCCTGCTCTTGAACCCCACCCTTACACCCTTTCCCTACTTTTTTTCCTTATCCTAAATCCCTATCTGACCATCATCTCAGCTGTTCAGTCCCATCAATACCATTTCTTCTCCAGAGAAAGCCTGAGGCTAAATCCAGTCAAAGAAAATCTGCTCTCTGCCCTTTTCCCTTCATGAGTGCCTTCTTTGTTCTCCCTCCCCTACTTGTTTCACTTCTTTCTTTGTCTTTGCTCCTTTCCTTCTTCTTCTTTTTTTTTTTTTAACTTACCTCCTTCTCTGTTTTCCAATATGACTGTCCTGTTGTCTGGATTAAGCTGGATTAGGATCAGAGTGTGGTTCAGGTATCCTCCACTTGGACTGAGGTGGCAAGTGTAGTTTCCTCCTTTCATCTCCTCCACCAGGACCTGGACTTGGTTCCCCTGCAGAGGCGGATTGAGCTCCTGACCTGAGACACGGACATGTTCAGTGTTACAATGTGGTCATAAAAAGCCATAAAGACACAAAGGGGAAAGTTTGACGTCTGGATAAACAAAAGCTTGATGAGCTATAAAGCAAACAAACAAAAGAAAGTTCTTGTGACTTTGACTTTTTCTTTACATAAGTAAAATTAGTTGAATTAAAAGTTCCTTTACCATTTTTCTTCCAAAACACAGGCTCATTCTGAAAAGCTTCTCCGCAGGTCAAAGGAACGTGAACCATGCTACCCGTGAAAGAGGGCACCCTCAGGACCACAACTAGGTAAAACACAAAAACATAGATTTTACTGTTGGTGAAATAAAGACAAAAATGAAAACATGGAGGAATATTCAAAGACAAGAGGGAGATACCATTATCCATGAGTGTCTCAACATCTGCCTGCTGGGTGTCAGAGATGGCGCCACTCAGTATAGCCCACACAACCATGAGCAAAAATGTATGCATCTGTAACAAAAGAAAGGAAGTGATGGGACTCTTTTACATAAACAAATAAAAATATATTTGTTTAAATCTTGAAAAAAGTGAAATACTCAAGTACAAAATTAACCCTTTAAATCAAAACTGTGTTAACTAAAATAAAATAACAAAAAAAAAAAATGTGAACTTGGAAAACTAATTAAAATAAAATGAAATTACAGAGGAAATATCCTTAGTTTTACTATCTGTTAGTTTAGTAAAAATAAATAAATAAACAAACATATCTTTCCTGATGAGTCTTGGACGTTTACAAGACTGCTTTCATAAAGTTCTGTTTTTATTCTCAAACAATAAAATCACAAAAATCCCACTTTGGAAACTAACTGGAAGCAAACTGAACTAAAAACAAATTCAAAATGAAATAAAAATAAAAACTAGAAGATATCAAATGAAACAGTATCAAAAAGAATAATCAGATAATTCCTCCTAAAACCTTTTTGACCCCTCAAAGGATGAGAAATAAAATTTGTGAATCACTTAAAGTACATTTTGAAAGAGTGTACAAGTATTTTCAATTATATAAGAAGTTTTAAACATACTGAAAGACACCTAAATTTTTTATTTTTACATTACCCAAAGTGAGCAGATTATTTCTCCTCCTGAATATCTGTGACAATCAGATGGAATATAATAGATCTTACCCTTGCAAAACTTGATCCAAAATTTCACACTGGAACCAGATGTAGTAAGCAGTGTTTGTCTGTGTAACTGCAGCAGCTGCAGCTGCATTTATGTGTCAGGCTGAGAAATCCCCACTCAAAACAGGAACTCTTTAATACCTGAACAGTGATGACGATGACAATGGACCACACTGCACATGAAAGGAAATTTAATGAAAGATCAAAATAAATGGATTAATGAGATTAAATCACCACTTTCCACCCGGCTCTCCTCTTTTCTTAAGCTTGATTAACTCAGCTGTGTTGGAGACAACAATTCATTCGGTACAAAAGTCCAAGTTGTAAATTGATGTATGATTGTGCGATCACACTAACCACTTTGGGGGGGAAGTAAGGCCAACCAATGATACAGAAACTTCTGGAAAACAGAACTGCAACCCCTAAAATGTTTAAACACGATTATGCGCCACTGAAAGCGGAGCAGGTAATCTAGAAAGCCGTCATGGGACTTCTAAAGAAGAACAAGAAAAAGGACGCTTCCACAGAATGCGTCAAGAGAACAGAATCATCAGGGACGAAATAAAGGAGAAAACCCAGATTATAAACAAAACAAAAAACAAAACAGGATTATCTGAATAAGTTTTGTAAACGCAATGACCAAATGGAAAAATCACTGTTGCATTTTCTTTTTTTTAACATACACATCTGGGAAGTTACCTGTAAAGAGCGTTTTCTTTCCAAAACAACCACTAACATTTAAGCATGCATGTGTGGTTGCATCTGTAATTACAACTCGTAGACCCTTTCCTATAAATACACATAGGTATAGGGGTTTCTTTTGATTAACCTTTGTTTATTTTTTTTAAAAAAAATGGCAACAGATGACTCAAGGGGAGTGTGTTTTATGCTGTTTTGAAAGGAAATGCAATTTCCTTGCTTGGACCCTCACTTCAATTAAGTAAAAGGTTTTTCCCCCCCAGTATCCTATTTCGTATTCTTATGAGGACTGAAAATGTCATATCATGTTAACCTTATACCACATCCACTTCCCTGTGTGTGTGTGTGCACGGTGTGATCTTTCTCAATATTATACAAGTGGCTTAACAACTCTTTAACTTCCTTTGTATTTATTTTGTATTCCTTCCTCATAGCAGCTGAATGATAGCCGGTATGTCATTGTCAAGGTGGGAATGCCGCACTTCTTTCAAAGGCAAATCCAATTAATCAATGCTTGCGTAATTAAGGTTTTTCAAGAAAACTTCCAGTTTCTGCCAGGACTGAATGAATGGGCTTAAACAATGATGCTGAAATTATGGAGAAAAGAGACTACAGAAAAAGGGAAAACTTGTTAAGAGTGCTGTATTATTCCTGTAAGAGAGATTAGACAGATAAAACAGATTCGATTATCATGGATATATCAGTGTCAGTTCCTGAAATTATAATTAGATCTTTTGGGGAATCCTACATTTTAGTTTTTTAAAGATTGATAAGACTCATTACTGAATTGTAATTACACAACAAAGGACAGAAACAGTCCCTCTTTATCTTTAAATTCGGGTGTTTTCAGTCCAGCAGAGCATAAAACCATCGAGCCAAGCTGTCTGCCTTTACATTCGTGAAAGAATGAGTTGTTCTAATGAGCACTGAATTAAAGTGTGGCACTGTGACAGACTGCCACATTTGTAACAATTTGTGAAATTGTTTCCCTCAATCAGCTGGTATTATTGCAAAGTGGAAACATTTAGGAAGCACAGCAACTTAGCCACAAAGTGGTTGACCACGTGAAGTTAGAGCGTGAGGGGGATGTCGCTGAGGCACATGGTGTGTAAGAGTCAGTAGTGCTCTGCTGTTATATTTGTAGATATGACTCGGCATCTTCAAAGTTCCAAAAACTCCCGTGGCATTAACATCAGCACAAAAACAGTGCTCTGGGAGCTTATATTACATTATTATGGTGTTGTGACTGAAACCAGGAGGTGATTATTTTAGCCTGACATTTATAATGGAAATGGCTGCAGTACCTGTCCAAAGACCCAAACAAATTAGACAAGCCAAATGTTTTTTTGGTTTTGACATTTTAAAACAATTCTGGGGGTTTTGTTCAAATTAAAACAGATGCAAAATGTTACACTTATAGGAGGTGATGATGTGTAAATTCAGTACACAGGTTTAAAAATGGTATTGAGGATGTCACACAGCACAGTTTACCCAAGTAAAAAGAAAGAAAGTTAATTTTAGCCCTTTTAGCCACAAAATACGGGAGAAATTTTTTTTTCCTATTTGAAACTTAAAAATGATGATGTGCATGGGAATACACAATATTATGCAATCTACAAACAATGACATTGTGAGACCAGTTGATGTGTAATATTTGTAATGTATTAAGCAAAAAAAAAATGAATGAGGAAATCACCTTAATTAAAACGCAAGAAGTGGAAAAACTAAGCAAGTCATAAACTAGAATTAAAAGCCAATCCCAGAGTTGTTGCAACTGTAAGTATTGTGACATATTAATCCAGTATGTCCCAAGTCTTCATGGAAATATGAAAACGTGAAAGAAAGATTGAGGAAAACAAACGATGACCAGTTTTCATTAAAAACATTCTGTCTTTAATCAAAATATGCAACTGTGTTTCTGATGTCCATCCTTTTCGCCACATGAATGAGTGGTGGTTGTGTCCTGATCATATATGAACATCCGCGCACGCACACACACTTATTCACACGCACACTCACGCACAGGCTGACTACTTATAACATGATTAATCTGATTGTTCAGTGAAGCAGAGTGAAATAAAGAATATGATCCAGCAGCAGCAGCTTGGTAAACATCCAGTCATGGTCTCTGAGTGCAGCCTCAAGAGGGAGAACACATCTGCTTTCTAACCAACTACACCAAACTTCCTTTATGGCTGTTTGTATACTGACTTTATCCCCTGACGCAAGCAATCTTGACTTTACTTTCATGTATTTAAATGAAGAATTTCTGAATAACTCTCAGTACTGTTAAGTGTCTTTTTGAAATGTCTGAATTGAAAACATATGCTGTGAAAGTACAAGTGTAACCCTGTTGCCTTATACGAAGAATTCTCTGTGCTGAACCAGCTTTGCCAAAGAGCAGAACTTGAATGGAAACTGAAACACAGAAACATTCAAATATCAGTGTTGCTAAGAAAACCCATTTTAGCCATCTGACAAAGTTCTCTTTTTGCTGTTTGGTTTCCATAGGAACAGTTAAAAAGACTTCAAAAAAGGTCAAAATTTCAATGTGTAAAAACCAAAAGGATGAGTCTTTTCTCAATCCAAGAGTCCTTATGCTCCAGCAGATGGCTAATATCAGCCCAAACAAAGTTCTCAGCAAAAAGATGTCTGAGAAGAGAAGAGAAGAGAAGAGAAGAGAAGAGAAGAGAAGAGAAGAGAAGAGAAGAGAAGAGAAATCAGCTTCTTTTCTGTCCCTTGTTATCCTCCAACTTTTATACTGTCACATCACTGGTATGCCCCGCTCCAGGCTGCCAGTTTGGGAGCATCAATCCTCCTCCTGCGTGGGCTCTTGTGGCAGTGCGGCTACTTCTTCTGCCGCCACTGGCCCTGATGTTTCTGGCGTAGTTTCAGGCTCTGGTGGTGGTCGCTGGCTGAGGATGACCTGCACTACATAGTCTCTTGAGATGTTGAGTTGGTCCAAGCGCAGTCTGTCTGTCAGTGGCCGCCCTGAGAAAAACCAGCGTTGCGTTGGGGCAGGCACGCCCTCCTGACTTTGCAGACGCCGCTTCATTATGCCTACTGTGTCCGTGGAACGGACTGCCAGCCGGAGGTCGCGACCCGTGGAGAGGCGGAGCCGAAGCTGGCATTCCCCTCCTGTGCCAGGATCACCGGCGCTGCCCAAAGACGGGTCGGCGGTTCCGGAGTCAGGATCTGAACCGTCGGGCTCATCGGAGCGTTCCTCAATCATGTTGACGGGGGGAGAGAGGCAGTAGACAGGCAGCTGGTATCGATTCCCCAATTCATCGTAACATTCGGTCAGAGCTCCTGGAAGAATGGAGAATAAAACTAATTAATTCAGTGTATTCAAAAAAATATCTAAATATTAATTTGGTTAATAAATCAAATGAAAGCTACAGATTATGGCTTGCAGGAGTTGCCACTGTCAATAAATCACATTACAATATAAACAGAAGTGTAAGAGCTTGGTAAATGATTAACTGGGAGCTTCCAATGCAGAGCCATAAAAAACTAAAGTGAACAAAAGGGTTATTTCTAATTTTTCCTTTTCCTAACTCTTCATGGACTACTTGTCTAAACAAAAAAGTTATATAAAATATATAGGTAGATATATATACACACCTTGCTGTGCATGAGATGGAATACTTTCTGTTTAAAGAAATCTATTAGTCATTTTTAATAAAGTGAAGGTCAAAACATATTTTTCCCATTCAACAAAGCCAAAACCTAAACTATGCTTCATAATGCCCTGGATTGATATGAAATGGAGAAATGAGAGTCATACAAAAAGAAAAAAGATTGTAGGGGGACAGACTGTGGAAGCAGGAGAAAAGGGAAAGTTTCATCTTGGACTAAAACATAAAGAAACATTATGTCATTTCTGTGATTCAGACTGACAATAAAGAGTTGGTGGACAGAAAGTGGGAATTACAGCATACTGAAGAGGTTGTGTCCACGAGTAAAAATGTAAGCCATTCTGTCCACGAGGGGGATCCCTGAGGGTCCTTAAGGGGATTCCTGACAGATACATACCCTGCAAAATAATTAAATGTAACTACTTTTCATACCAAAAATCTAAAAGGTCATATTTATTGTGGGTTAACAAAAACAGAAGAGTTGATGATGACATCCAAAAAGATGAAAAACTCTCCCCACAAAAGTGAGAAGACCGCCTGACCACCGTTTCTTCTAAATGACATTCTAAAAGAAGGTCACCTTGCTGCTGTTGCGGTGTTTTATGACTTAAACCGAAGCACGATCCACCCGAGAGTAGCAGTGAGTTTTCCTGTAACCAAGACCGAGATGAGTTAGCAGAAGCCCAGAGAAGTTCTCGCTACTCTCTAGATGACGACAACTTTGGCCTCGGTGAGGACATGAAAGTAACTCTTGCTTTCAAGAAAAGTGAAGGATTCATGTAAATGTGAATAAGGTGGCAAAAAGACTGGTTTCTGGCACATGTAGCCCACTGCGTAGCAGCAAACCACAAAAAGAAAGTGCAGCAATTATTTCAACCACAACCACACTATTATATATTGTGCAGGAGTCTACATAAAATAATTGGAGAGCATGTTTAAATATTTTATAGCTCTCTGCTTTTATCAGGTACATAAAATAAATATAAATTTGTGCAAATAAATCTACAGTTGTTTCAAAATCCTTTTTCCAATTGCACTTTAATAAACTGCATTTTAAAATCCTTTTTCAGTTGCAATTTAATAAACTGCAGTTCAAAATCCTTTTTCCACTTGCAATTTAATAAACTGCAGTTCAAAATCCTTTTTCCACCTGCAATTTAATAAACTGCAGTTCAAAATCCTTTTTTCACTTGCAATTTAATAAACTGCAGTTCAAAATCCTTTTTCCACTTGCAATTTAATAAACTGCAGTTCAAAATCCTTTTTCCACTTGCAATTTAATAAACTGCAGTTCAAAATCCTTTTTCCACCTGCAATTTAATAAACTGCAGTTCAAAATCCTTTTTCCACTTGCAATTTAATAAACTGCAGTTCAAAATCCTTTTTCCACTTGCAATTTAATAAACTGCAGGTCAAAATCCATTTCCCTTTCCTGTTCGCTCCGGGATTAGCTGCTGGATTAGCTCCTGGATTAGCTCTTCGATTAACAACTTGCTGGAGGCTATTCAAATTA